>NC_052328.1:31440269-31504353 GCF_016432855.1 Salvelinus namaycush
AGTAGTGCACTACTTTAGACCAGGGCCTATAGGGTAGTAGTGCACTACTTTAGACCAGGGTCTATAGGGTAGTAGTGCACTACTTTAGACCAGGGCCTATAGGGTAGTAGGCACTACTTTAGACCAGGGTCTATAGGGTAGTAGGGCACTACTTTAGACCAGGGCCTATAGGGTAGTAGTGCACTACTTTAGACCAGGGTCTATAGGGTAGTAGGGCACTACTTTAGACCAGGGCCTATAGGATAGTAGTGCACTACTTTAGACCAGGGCCCATAGGGTAGTAGTGCACTACTTTAGACCAGGGTCTATAGGGTAGTACACTATATAGGGACCAGTGTATCATTTGGGACTCAACCTAACATTACTACTGTTCAGATTTTACCAAACAACATTAACTGGTTGATCGTTTTCCCTCAAAGCTTTAAATAATAAACTTCTACATGAGACACATTAATCAAACACGAATCCTTTGTCATTTCTGAGGACGTATTGACCTTATATGGGATCACAGACAGACAGACGATTAATCACTGTGTCACCGAAAAGCACATCACGTCTGCAATGCTGCATGTCATGTTTGGAGTGACATTAAAATGTATGTCTCCTGTTTACCAAGGCATCTGAGGTGGAAAGATGTGTGTGTGTGTGTGTGTGTGTGTGTGTGTGTGTGTGTGTGTGTGTGTGTGTGTGTGTGTGTGTGTGTGTGTGTGTGTGTGTGTGTGTGTGTGTGTGTGTGTGTGTGTGTGTGTGAGTGTGTGAGTAAATGTGTATGTGTGTGAGTAAATGTGTGTGTGTGTGTGTGAGTAAATGTGTGTGTGTGTGTGTGTTTTTAATAAATAATTTGACCATTTAGAGCAGGAAACCCTCAGAGGGTCAAATCACATTGTATTGGTCACGTACACATGGTTAGCAGATGTTATTGGTCACATGGTTATCAGATGTTATTGGTCACGTACACATGGTTAGCAGATGTTAATGAGAGTGTAGCGAAATGCTTGTGCTTCTAGTTCCGACAATGCAGTAATAACCAACGAGTAATCTAACCTAACAATTCCACAACTACTACCTTATACACACAAGTGTAAAGGAATGGAATAAGAATATATACATACATATGGATGAGCGATGACCGAGCGGCATAGGCAAGGTGCAATAGATGGTATAGAATACAGTATATACATATGAGATGAGTAATGCGAGATATGTAAACATTATTAAAATGACATTATTAAAGTGACTAGTGATCCATTTATTAAAGTGGCCAGTAATTTCAAGTCTGTATGTTGGCAGCAGCCTCTCTGTGTTAGTGATGGCTGTTTAACAGTCTGATGACCTTGAGATAGAAGCTGTTTTTCAGTCTCTCGCTTTGATGCACCTGTACTGACCTCGCCTTCTGGATGATAGCGGGGTGAACAGGCAGGGGCTCGGGTGGTTGTTGTCCTTGATGATCTTTATGGCCTTCCTGTGACATCGGGTGGTGTAGGTGTCCTGGAGGGCAGGTAGTTTGCCCCCGGTGATGCGTTGTGCAGACCTCACTACCCTCTGGAGAGCCTTACGGTTGTGGGCGGAGCAGTTGCCGTACCAGGCGGTGATACAGCCCGACAGGATGCTCTCAGTTGTGCATCTGTAAAGGGTTTTAGGTGACAAGCCACATTTCTTCAGTGAGGCGCTGCTGCTTGGTGCTTGGTGAGAGTGGATTTGTCCTATGGTTGTTCGGCGTACAACCTTGCCACAACGTTTGGGGAATGGTGCAGGATAGTTGCTAGGCTCTGGAACATTCTCAGCACATATAGAAGGAACTTGACATTAAAAACATTATTTTCTTGGCATTTCTTTACTTTAACAGAACGTTTCCTTAAAAGTTCAAACATAGATACATGTATGTTACCTGCTAATGGTCAGGCCAGGGAAACACGGCGTCTGGTGGTTTTTATTGGGGTGACAGGGCTGTAGTAAGAGACGTTCAATAGGTGGTTGTAGATCCTGTCTGATGGTTCATATTGGGGTTACAGGGCTGTAGTAAGCTACATTCAATAGGTGGTTGTAGATCCTGTCTGATGGTTCATATTGGAGTTACAGGGCAGTAGTAAGCTACGTTCAATAGGTGGTTGTAGATCCTGTCTGATGGTTCATATTGGGGTTACAGGGCTGTAGTAAGCTACGTTCAATAGGTGGTTGTAGATCCTGTCTGATGGTTCATATTGGGGTTACAGGGCTGTAGTAAGCTACGTTCAATAGGTGGTTGTAGATCCTGTCTGATGGTTCATATTGGGGTTACAGGGCTGTAGTAAGCTACGTTCAATAGGTGGTTGTAGATCCTGGCTGATGGTTCATATTGGGGTTACAGGGCAGTAGTAAGCTACGTTCAATAGGTGATTGTAGATCCTGTCTGATGGTTCATATTGGGGTTACAGGGCTGTAGTAAGCTACGTTCAATAGGTGGTTGTAGATCCTGTCTGATGGTTCATATTGGGGTTACAGGGCTGTAGTAAGCTACGTTCAATAGGTGGTTGTAGATCCTGTCTGATGGTTCATATTGGGGTTAAAGGGCAGTAGTAAGCTACGTTCAATAGGTGGTTGTAGATCCTGTCTGATGGTTCATATTGGGGTTACAGGGCTGTAGTAAGCTACGTTCAATAGGTGGTTGTAGATCCTGTCTGATGGGTCATATTGGGGTTACAGGGCAGTAGTAAGCTACGTTCAATAGGTGGTTGTAGATCCTGTCTGATGGTTCATATTGTGGTTACAGGGCAGTAGTAAGCTACGTTCAATAGGTGATTGTAGATCCTGTCTGATGGTTCATATTGGGGTTACAGGGCTGTAGTAAGCTACGTTCAATAGGTGGTTGTAGATCCTGTCTGATGGTTCATATTGGGGTTACAGGGCTGTAGTAAGAGACGTTCAATAGGTGGTTATAGATCCTGCCTGATGGTTCATATTGGGGTTACTGGGCAGTAGTAAGAGACGTTCAATAGGTGGTTGTAGATCCTGTCTGATGGTTCATATTGGGGTTACAGGGCAGTAGTAAGCTACGTTCAATAGGTGGTTGTAGATCCTGGCTGATGGTTCATATTGGGGTTACAGGGCAGTAGTAAGCTACGTTCAATAGGTGGTTATAGATCCTGTCTGATGGTTCATATTGGGGTTACAGGGCAGTAGTAAGCTACGTTCAATAGGTGGTTGTAGATCCTGTCTGATGGTTCATATTGGGGTTACAGGGCTGTAGTAAGCTACGTTCAATAGGTGGTTGTAGATCCTGTCTGATGGGTCATATTGGGGTTACAGGGCAGTAGTAAGCTACGTTCAATAGGTGGTTGTAGATCCTGTCTGATGGTTCATATTGAGGATACAGGGCTGTAGTAAGCTACGTTCAATAGGTGGTTGTAGATCCTGTCTGATGGTTCATATTGGGGTTACAGGGCAGTAGTAAGCTACGTTCAATAGGTGGTTGTAGATCCTGTCTGATGGTTCATATTGGGGTGACAGGGCTGTAGTAAGCTACGTTCAATAGGTGGTTGTAGATCCTGTCTGATGGTTCATATTGGGGTTACAGGGCTGTAGTAAGCTACGTTCAATAGGTGGTTGTAGATCCTGTCTGATGGTTCATATTGAGGTTACAGGGCAGTAGTAAGCTACGTTCAATAGGTGGTTGTAGATCCTGTCTGATGGTTCATATTGGGGTTACAGGGCTGTAGTAAGCTACGTTCAATAGGTGGTTGTAGACCCTGTCTGATGGTTCATATTGGGGTTACAGGGCTGTAGTAAGCTACGTTCAATAGGTGGTTGTAGATCCTGTCTGATGGTTCATATTGGGGTTACAGGGCTGTAGTAAGCTACGTTCAATAGGTGGTTGTAGATCCTGTCTGATGGTTCATATTGGGGTTACAGGGCTGTAGTAAGCTACGTTCAATAGGTGATTGTAGATCCTGTCTGATGGTTCATATTGGGGTTACAGGGCTGTAGTAAGCTACGTTCAATAGGTGGTTGTAGATCCTGTCTGATGGTTCATATTGGGGTTACAGGGCAGTAGTAAGCAACGTTCAATAGGTGGTTGTAGATCCTGTCTGATGGTTCATATTGGGGTTACAGGGCTGTAGTAAGCTACGTTCAATAGGTGGTTGTAGATCCTGTCTGATGGTTCATATTGGGGTTACAGGGCAGTAGTAAGCTACGTTCAATAGGTGGTTGTAGATCCTGTCTGATGGTTCATATTGGGGTTACAGGGCAGTAGTAAGCTACGTTCAATAGGTGGTTGTAGATCCTGTCTGATGGTTCATATTGGGGTTACAGGGCTGTAGTAAGCGATGTTCAATAGGTGGTTGTAGATCCTGTCTGATGGTGGATATTGGGGTTACAGGGCTGTAGTAAGCTACGTTCAATAGGTGGTTGTAGATCCTGTCTGATGGTTCATATTGGGGTTACAGGGCAGTAGTAAGCTACGTTCAATAGGTGGTTGTAGATCCTGTCTGATGGTTCATATTGAGGTTACAGGGCTGTAGTAAGCTACGTTCAATAGGTGGTTGTAGATCCTGGCTGATGGTTCATATTGAGGTTACAGGGCTGTAGTAAGCTACGTTCAATAGGTGGTTGTAGATCCTGTCTGATGGTTCATATTGAGGTTACAGGGCAGTAGTAAGCTACGTTCAATAGGTGGTTGTAGATCCTGTCTGATGGTTCATATTGGGGTGACAGGGCAGTAGTAAGCAACGTCCAATAGGTGGTTGTAGATCCTGTCTGATGGTTCATATTGGGGTTACAGGGCTGTAGTAAGCTATGTTTAATAGATGGTTGTAGATCCTGTCTGATGGTTCATATTGGGGTGACAGGGCTGTAGTAAGCGACGTTCAATAGGTGGTTGTAGATCCTGTCTGGTGGTTCATATTGGGGTTACAGGGCTGTAGTAAGCTACGTTTAATAGATGGTTGTAGATCCTGTCTGATGGTTCATATTGGGGTGACAGGGCTGTAGTAAGCTACATTCAATAGGTGGTTGTAGATCCTGTCTGGTGGTTCATATTGGGGTGACTGGGCTGTAGTAAGCTACGTTCAATAGGTGGTTGTAGATCCTGTCTGATGGTTCATATTGGGGTGACAGGGCAGTAGTAAGCTACGTTCAATAGGTGGTTGTAGATCCTGTCTGATGGTTCATATTGGGGTTACAGGGCAGTAGTAAGCTACGTTCAATAGGTGGTTGTAGATCCTGTCTGATGGTTGATATTGGGGTTACAGGGCAGTAGTAAGCAACGTTCAATAGGTGGTGGTAGATCCTGTCTGATGGTTCATATTGAGGTTACAGGGCTGTAGTAAGCAACGTTCAATAGGTGGCTGTAGATCCTGTCTGATGGTTGATATTGGGGTTACAGGGCAGTAGTAAGCGATGTTCAATAGGTGGTTGTAGATCCTGTCTGATGGTTGATATTGGGGTTACAGGGCAGTAGTAAGCTACATTCAATAGGTGCTTGTAGATCCTGTCTGATGGTTCATATTGGGGTGACAGGGCTGTAGTAAGCTACATTCAATAGGTGGTTGTAGATCCTGTCTGATGGTTCATATTGGGGTCACAGGGCAGTAGTAAGCAATGTTCAATAGGTGGTTGTAGATCCTGTCTGATGGTTCATATTGGGGTTACAGGGCTGTAGTAAGCTACGTTCAATAGGTGGTTGTAGATCCTGTCTGATGGTTCATATTGGGGTGACTGGGCTGTAGTAAGCTACGTTCAATAGGTGGTTGTAGATCCTGTCTGATGGTTCATATTGGGGTTACAGGGCTGTAGTAAGCTACGTTCAATAGGTGGTTGTAGATCCTGTCTGATGGTTCATATTGGGGTTACTGGGCAGTAGTAAGCTACGTTCAAAAGGTGGTTGTAGATCCTGGCTGATGGTTCATATTGGGGTGACAGGGCAGTAGTAAGCAACGTCCAATAGGTGGTTGTAGATCTTGTCTGATGGTTCATATTGGGGTTACAGGGCAGTAGTAAGCTACGTTCAATAGGTGGTTGTAGATCCTGTCTGATGGTTCATATTGGGGTTACAGGGCTGTAGTAAGCGATGTTCAATAGGTGGTTGTAGATCCTGTCTGGTGGTTCATATTGGGGTTACAGGGCAGTAGTAAGCTACGTTCAATAGGTGGTTGTAGATCCTGTCTGATGGTTCATATTGAGGTTACAGGGCTGTAGTAAGCTACGTTCAATAGGTGGTTGTAGATCCTGTCTGATGGTTCATATTGGGGTGACTGGGCTGTAGTCCTAAGTGATGGAATTACCATGAACCAGATGGATACGATCCTTATTAAATACAAATCCTCTATGTCCTTTTTCTGATCCCGTTGTCCAGGGACTAACATTAGACAGCCGCCTAAATGGAACCCCTTTTCTTCCCACTGCGTCGTGCCATAGGGCTCTGGTCAAAAGTAGTGCACTGTATAGGGAGTAGGGTGTTATTTAGTATGAACACTAAGTCTCTTATTTGGAGTGAGTCCAGAGGAGCTGTGACCCTCAGAGACATAATGAGAGAGAGAGAGAGAGAGACAGCCTAGTTTGGTCATGGAGATATGATGCCCAACCTACTGCTGCACACCAACTGTAGTTTCCACACACACACACACACACACACACACACACACACACACACACACACACACACACACACACACACACACACACACACACACACACACACACACACACACACACACACACACACACACACACACACACACACACTCGCGCCCAACTGTGCATTACGATGAATGACAGAATATTTTTGCTGTTAATTCCATCACCTTCACTTATCATAGATTGATTGACAGCCTTCACTGCCAAGCTAATCCAGACTTAATTTTTCTTTAATAATTGTAGTCATTTTAATGTGCATGTCATTTCATGAAAATCAACCAGACAACAGATTAGCCAAATCGTGACTTCCTGACTCCTGATTAAATTAGCTGATCATGTTCTGAGGTAACAGGTTTATTCACAAAATAATGTTCTGAGGTTTATTCACAAAATCTGAGGCCCAAATGGCTTCCTATATAGTGTACAACCAATCCCTATGGGCCCTGGTCAAAGTAGAGCACTACCCATCCCTACAGGCCCTGGTCAAAGTAGAGCACTACCCATCCCTATGGGCCCTGGTCAAAGTAGAGCACTACCCATCCCTATGGGCCCTGGTCAAAGTAGAGCACTACCCATCCCTATGGGCCCTGGTCAAAGTAGAGCACTACCCATCCCTATGGGCCCTGGTCAAAGTAGAGCACTACCCATCCCTACAGGCCCTGGTCAAAGTAGATCACTACCCATCCCTATGGGCCCTGGTCAAAGTAGAGCACTACCCATCCCTACAGGCCCTGGTCAAAGTAGATCACTACCCATCCCTATGGGCCCTGGTCAAAGTAGAGCACTACCCATCCCTACAGGCCCTGGTCAAAGTAGTACACTACCCATCCCTACAGGCCCTGGTCAAAGTAGATCACTACCCATCCCTATGGGCCCTGGTCAAAGTAGATCACTACCCATCCCTATGACCCTGGTCAAAGTAGAGCACTACCCATCCCTATGGGCCCTGGTCAAAGTAGAGCACTACCCATCCCTATGGGCCCTGGTCAAAGTAGAGCACTACCCATCCCTATGGGCCCTGGTCAAAGTAGAGCACTACCCATCCCTATGGGCCCTGGTCAAAGTAGAGCACTACCCATCCCTATGGGCCCTGGTCAAAGTAGAGCACTACCCATCCCTATGGGCCCTGGTCAAAGTAGAGCACTACCCATCCCTACAGGCCCTGGTCAAAGTAGATCACTACCCATCCCTACAGGCCCTGGTCAAAGTAGATCACTACCCATCCCTATGGGCCCTGGTCAAAGTAGATCACTACCTATCCCTATGACCCTGGTCAAAGTAGAGCACTACCCATCCCTATGGGCCCTGGTCAAAGTAGAGCACTACCCATCCCTATGGGCCCTGGTCAAAGTAGAGCACTACCCATCCCTACAGGCCCTGGTCAAAGTAGATCACTACCCATCCCTATGACCCTGGTCAAAGTAGATCACTACCCATCCCTACAGGCCCTGGTCAAAGTAGAGCACTACCCATCCCTATGTGCCCTGGTCAAAGTAGATCACTACCCATCCCTATGACCCTGGTCAAAGTAGAGCACTACCCATCCCTACAGGCCCTGGTCAAAGTAGAGCACTACCCATCCCTATGGGCCCTGGTCAAAGTAGATTACTACCCATCCCTATGACCCTGTTCAAAGTAGAGCACTACCCATCCCTACAGGCCCTGGTCAAAGTAGAGCACTACCCATCCCTATGGGCCCTGGTCAAAGTAGAGCACTACCCATCCCTATGACCCTGGTCAAAGTAGAGCACTACCCATCCCTATGACCCTGGTCAAAGTAGAGCACTACCCATCCCTACAGGCCCTGGTCAAAGTAGATCACTACCCATCCCTATGTGCCCTGGTCAAAGTAGAGTACTACCCATCCCTATGGACCCTGGTCAAAGTAGAGCACTACCCATCCCTATGGGCCCTGGTCAAAGTAGATCACTACCCATCCCTATGACCCTGGTCAAAGTAGAGCACTACCCATCCCTATGGGCCCTGGTCAAAGTAGAGCACTACCCATCCCTATGGGCCCTGGTCAAAGTAGAGCACTACCCATCCCTATGGGCCCTGGTCAAAGTAGAGCACTACCCATCCCTATGACCCTGGTCAAAGTAGAGCACTACCCATCCCTATGGGCCCTGGTCAAAGTAGATCACTACCCATCCCTATGACCCTGGTCAAAGTAGAGCACTACCCATCCCTATGGGCCCTGGTCAAAGTAGAGCACTACCCATCCCTATGGGCCCTGGTCAAAGTAGAGCACTACCCATCCCTACAGGCCCTGGTCAAAGTAGATCACTACCCATCCCTACGGGCCCTGGTCAAAGTAGAGCACTACCCATCCCTACAGGCCCTGGTCAAAGTAGAGCACTACCCATCCCTATGGGCCCTGGTCAAAGTAGAGCACTACCCATCCCTACAGGCCCTGGTCAAAGTAGTTCACTACCCATCCCTACAGGCCCTGGTCAAAGTAGAGCACTACCCATCCCTACAGGCCCTGGTCAAAGTAGAGCACTACCCATCCCTACAGGCCCTGGTCAAAGTAGTACACTACCTATCCCTATGGGCCCTGGTCAAAGTAGAGTACTACCCATCCCTATGGACCCTGGTCAAAGTACTTCACTACCCATCCCTACAGGCCCTGGTCAAAGTAGAGCACTACCCATCCCTACAGGCCCTGTTCAAAGTAGAGCACTACCCATCCCTACAGGTCCTGGTCAAAGTAGATCACTACCCATCCCTACAGGCCCTGGTCAAAGTATATCACTACCCATCCCTACAGGCCCTGGTCAAAGTAGAGCACTACCCATCCCTATAGGCTCTGGTCAAAGTATATCACTACCCATCCCTATGGGCCCTGGTCAAAGTAGAGCACTACCCATCCCTACAGGCCCTGTTCAAAGTAGAGCACTACCCATCCCTACGGGCCTTTGTCAAAGTAGAGCGCTACCCATCCCTATGGGCCCTGGTCAAAGTAGAGCACTACCCATCCCTACAGGCCCTGGTCAAAGTAGATCACTACCCATCCCTATGGACCCTGGTCAAAGTAGAACACTACCCATCCCTACAGGCCCTGGTCAAAGTAGATCACTACCCATCCCTATGGGCCCTGGTCAAAGTAGATCACTACCCATCTCTATGGGCCCTGGTCAAAGTAGAGCACTACCCATCCCCATAGCCCCTGGTCAAAGTAGAGCACTACCCATCCCTACAGGCCCTGGTCAAAGTAGAGCACTACCCATCCCTATGGGCCCTGGTCAAAGTAGAGCACTACCCATCCCTACAGGCCCTGGTCAAAGTAGATCACTACCCATCCCTATGGGCCTTTGTCAAAGTAGAGCACTACCCATCCCTACAGGCCCTGGTCAAAGTAGATCACTACCCATCCCTACGGGCCCTGGTCAAAGTAGAGCACTACCCATCCCTACAGGCCCTGGTCAAAGTACTTCACTACCCATCTCTATGGGCCCTGGTCAAAGTAGAGCACTACCCATCCCTACAGGCCCTGGTCAAAGTAGAGCACTACCCATTCCTACGGGCCCTGGTCAAAGTAGAGCACTACCCATCAGTATAGGCCCTGGTCAAAGTATATCCCTACCCATCCCTACAGGCCCTGGTCAAAGTAGATCACTACCCATCCCTATGGGCCCTGGTCAAAGTAGAGCACTACCCATCCCTACAGGCCCTGGTCAAAGTAGATCACTACCCATCCCCATAGGCCCTGGTCAAAGTAGATCACTACCCATCCCTATGGGCCCTGGTCAAAGTAGATCACTACCCATCTCTATGGGCCCTGGTCAAAGTAGAGCACTACCCATCCCCATAGCCCCTGGTCAAAGTAGAGCACTACCCATCCCTACAGGCCCTGGTCAAAGTAGAGCACTACCCATCCCTATGGGCCCTGGTCAAAGTAGAGCACTACCCATCCCTACAGGCCCTGGTCAAAGTAGATCACTACCCATCCCTATGGGCCTTTGTCAAAGTAGATCACTACCCATCCCTACAGGCCCTGGTCAAAGTAGATCACTACCCATCCCTACGGGCCCTGGTCAAAGTAGAGCACTACCCATCCCTACAGGCCCTGGTCAAAGTACTTCACTACCCATCTCTATGGGCCCTGGTCAAAGTAGAGCACTACCCATTCCTACGGGCCCTGGTCAAAGTAGAGCACTACCCATCAGTATAGGCCCTGGTCAAAGTATATCCCTACCCATCCCTACAGGCCCTGGTCAAAGTAGATCACTACCCATCCCTATGGGCCCTGGTCAAAGTAGAGCACTACCCATGCCTATGGACCCTGGTCAAAGTAGAGCACTACCCATCCCTACAGGCCCTGGTCAAAGTAGATCACTACCCATCCCTACGAGTCCTGGTCAAAATAGAGCACTACCCATCCCTACAGGCCCTGGTCAAAGTAGATCACTACCCATCCCTATGGGCCCTGGTCAAAGTAGTTCACTACCAATCCCTACAGGCCCTGGTCAAAGTAGAACACTACCCATCCCTATGGGCCCTGGTCAAAGTAGAGCACTACCCATCCCTACAGGCCCTGGTCAAAGTAGAGCACTACCCATTCCTATGGGCCTTGGTCAAAGTAGTTCACTACCCATCCCTACAGGCCCTGGTCAAAGTAGAGCACTACCCATCCCTACAGGCCCTGGTCAAAGTAGAGCACTACCCATTCCTATGGGCCTTGGTCAAAGTAGAGCACTACCCATCCCTATGGGCCCTGGTCAAAATAGAACACTACCCATCCCTATGGGCCCTGGTCAAAGTAGAGCACTACCCATCCCTACAGGCCCTGGTCAAAGTAGATCACTACCCATCCCTATGGGCCCTGGTCAAAGTAGAGCACTACCCATCCCTACAGGCCCTGGTCAAAGTAGAGCACTACCCATTCCTATGGGCCTTGGTCAAAGTAGTTCACTACCCATCCCTACGGGCCCTGGTCAAAGTAGAGCACTACCCATCCCTACGGGCCCTGGTCAAATTAGAGCACTACCCATCCCTACGGGCCCTGGTCAAAGTAGTACACTACCCATCACTACAGGCCCTGGTCAAAGTAGAGCACTACCCATCCCTATGGGCCCTGGTCAAAGTAGAGCACTACCCATCCCTATGGGACCTGGTCAAATTAGAGCACTACCCATCCCTACGGGCCCTGGTCAAAGTAGTACACTACCCATCCCTACAGGCCCTGGTCAAAGTAGAGCACTACCCATCCCTACAGGCCCTGGTCAAAGTAGAGCACTACCCATCCATATGGGCCCTGGTCATAGTAGTACACTACCCATCCCTACGGGCCCTGGTCAAAGTAGAGCACTACCCATCCCTACAGGCCCTGGTCAAAGTAGAGCACTACCCATCCCTACAGGCCCTGGTCAAAGTAGTATAGAGAATTGGTAAGAGGCTTGGCTATAACAGTACTATCTATGTTGTCATTGGTTTCAGTAATATCTACGTTGTCATTGGTTTCAGTACTATCTCCGTTGGCATTGGATTCAGTACTATCTACATTGTCATTGGTTAGCAGTACTATCTCCGTTGTCATTGGTTTCAGTGCTATCTCCGTTGTCATTGGTTTCAGTGCTATCTCCGTTGAGAAGCAGGTACGGGGAGTCAACATTTATTCAGGAACAGACAGATAACAAGACAGGAACAGACAGGTAACAAGACAGGAACAGCGTTAGCACACGGGTAAACAACAAAAAAAACTACAATTTATGCTGAAGCAGAGAACTGAGCGGGGAACCAGACAGATATAGGGATGGTAATGACAGAGGTGATTGAGTCCAGGTGAGTACAATAATCGCTGATGCGTGTGACGGGAGGAAGGTAGGTGTGTGTAATGCTGTGGAGCCTGGCACCTTCGAGCACCAGGGAGCGGGAGCAGGCGTGATACTTGAAGACATAAGGACCTCTAAGGATCTATCACTTTGTACCAGAAGTAGTTGTCATGGTGACCTTAAATATCTGAGACGGTCCTCATGCATTATGCAACCCATTTGCAATGATAAACTTTGAATGTGCCACATAAAATTGACTTTATCAGTTACTTCATTGTCAAGGATCAAACTACGTATAAATTATCTTTATCTGGAGGCTGGTCATCTGTCTCTGGGGCTGGGTTCAATACCTCTATCTGGAGGCTGGTCATCTGTCTCTGGGGCTGGGTTCAATACCTCTATCTGGAGGCTGGTCATCTGGGGCTGGGTTCAATACCTCTATCTGGAGGCTGGTCATCTGTCTCTGGGGCTGGGTTCAATACCTCTATCTGGAGGCTGGTCATCTGTCTCTGGGGCTGGGTTCAATACATCTATCTGGAGGCTGGTCATCTGTCTCTGGAGGCTGGGTTCAATACCTCTATCTGGAGGCTGGTCATCTGTCTCTGGGGCTGGGTTCAATACCTCTATCTGGAGGCTGGTCATCTGTCTCTGGGGCTGGGTTCAATACCTCTATCTGGAGGCTGGTCATCTGTCTCTGGGGCTGGGTTCAATACCTCTATCTGGAGGCTGGTCATCTGTCTCTGGGGCTGGGTTCAATACCTCTATCTGGAGGCTGGTCATCTGTCTCTGGGGCTGGGTTCAATACCTCTATCTGGAGGCTGGTTATCTGTCTCTGGGGCTGGGTTCAATATCTCTATCTGGAGGCTGGTTATCTGTCTCTGGGGCTGGGTTCAATACCTCTATCTGGAGGCTGGTCATCTGTCTCTGGGGCTGGGTTCAACACCTCTATCTGGAGGCTGGTCATCTGTCTCTGGGGCTGGGTTCAATACCTCTATCTGGAGGCTGGTTATCTGTCTCTGGGGCTGGGTTCAATACCTCTATCTGGAGGCTGGTCATCTGTCTCTGGGGCTGGGTTCAATACCTCTATCTGGAGGCTGGTCATCTGTCTCTGGGGCTGGGTTCAATACCTCTATCTGGAGGCTGGTCATCTGCCTCTGGGGCTGGTTTCAATACCTCTATCTGGAGGCTGGTCATCTGTCTCTGGGGCTGGGTTCAATACCTCTATCTGGAGGGATTTCAAACTGCTTTTGAAACCCCATCACTCAGTGTGACAGGTTTATAGGAGGTTATAACCCCTTATAAACCTGTCACACTGAGTGATGGTTTTAGAAGACATAACCTCTTATAAACCTGTCACACTGACTGATGGTTTTAGGAGACATAACCTCTTATAAACCTGTCATACTGAGTGACTGTTTTAGAAGACATAACCTCTTATAAACCTGTCACACTGAGTGACTGTTTTAGAAGACATAACCTCTTATAAACCTGTCACACTGAGTGACTGTTTTAGAAGACATAACCTCTTATAAACCTGTCATACTGAGTGACTGTTTTAGGAGACATAACCTCTTATAAACCTGTCACACTGAGTGACTGTTTTAGAAGACATAACCTCTTATAAACCTGTCACACTGAGTGACTGTTTTAGGAGACATAACCTCTTATAAACCTGTCACACTGAGTGACTGTTTTAGAGACATAACCTCTTATAAACCTGTCACACTGAGTGACTGTTTTAGAGACATAACCTCTTATAAACCTGTCACACTGAGTGACTGTTTTAGAAGACATAACCTCTTATAAACCTGTCACACTGAGTGACTGTTTTAGAGACATAACCTCTTATAAACCTGTCACACTGAGTGACTGTTTTAGAAGACATAACCTCTTATAAACCTGTCACACTGAGTGATGGTTTTAGAAGACATAACCTCTTATAAACCTGTCACACTGAGTGACTGTTTTAGAAGACATAACCTCTTATAAACCTGTCACACTGAGTGATGGTTTTAGAAGACTTTTGTCAGTGTTGGGGGATGGGTAATGTAGTCTTAAGCCAGTGTGTAGTCCTTTTGTCAGTGTTGGGGGATGGGTAATGTAGTCTTAAGCCAGTGTGTAGTCCTTTTGTCAGTGTTGGGGGATGGGTAATGTAGTCTTAATTAAGCCAGTGTGTAGTCCTTTTGTCAGTGTTGGGGGATGGGTAATGTAGTCTTAATTGAGCCAGTGTGTAGTCCTTTTGTCAGTGTTGGGGGATGGGTAATGTAGTCTTGAGCCAGTGTGTAGTCCTTTTGTCAGTGTTGGGGGATGGGTAATGTAGTCTTGAGCCAGTGTGTAGTCCAGTCACAATAAAGACCATTTACCTTACAGAAGGTTCCTGTTTGTTCCTGTTCCAGTCGTACGGTAAACCACAAACACGTCATACATCAACATGAATGGAAACTATTGATCTCATTGAGGTCTGAAGACCTCTTTTACGAGGGAGACCTGCACGTGTTAATGATGGCAACCTGATCACTATAAGCAGTCATCATGTAAATCTTTCTAATATTTAATTTAGCCACTTTGCTGTACAGTGCTATAACATGGGAGTTGATAGCTGACTTCTAACAGACCCTCATCTAGACGACAGAGAAGAGGATACCAGCAACTGCATCATATCGTTGGCTGAATGGGGCAGCAGGTAGCCTAGTGGTTAGAGGGGGCGGCAGGTAGCCTAGTGGTTAGAGCGTTGGGCCAGTAACCTTAAAACTTCTTCTCAATAGGGGGTGCTGTTTGGACTTTGTAATAATTTCGTTCCCAAATTAAACTGCCTCGTACTCAATTCTTGCTCGTACAATATGCATATTATTATTACTATTGGATAGAAAACACTCTCTAGTTTCTAAAACCGTTTGAATTATATCTCTAAGTGAAACAGAACTCATTCTGCAGCACACTTCCTGTCAGGAAGTGAGATTTCTGAAATCGAGGTCTCTGTTCTAGGGTCAGTTTATAAATTCCCATGTAAGCTATGGGGCTACATGCACTGCATACTCCTTCCCCTAGATGTCAGTAATCGGTGAGAATTTGAATGGAGTGGATTGCACCATCTGGGGCACTATAAAAGCTCTTGGAACGGAAGGTCCGACCTTTTCAACGGGGGGCCTGACGCAGGAGGGACATCACCATGGCGTCCTGAAAAGCTTTCGTTTTAGCAGTTCTATATCTCCGGCTCTGATTTAATATGATTTTTGTCTTAAAAACTTCATAAGGTAGTTAATTTAAACCGACTTATAGCAGTTTATATCAGTTTATTGCGATTTTCTGGAATTTCTTTGTCACTCGCTATCGCGAGTTGGACACCTCTCCGGCACATAGCTAGCGTTAGCTGCTAATTCTACAGGAGAAGAGGACATCTTTCAACCAAAAGACGATTGTTCTGGAGAAAGGACACCTTGCCCAAGATTCTGATGGAAGCTTATCAAATAGTAAGAAGTCTTTATGCTGTTAATTCGTATTTATGTTGAAAAATGTTAAACAATAATTCCGCCATGAATTTCGGTGCGGTCTCGCTTTAGCGCACGCTGTATGTAGTAGTAACGTTAATTTTAAAAATCTAACACAGCGGTTGCATTAAGAACTAATGTATCTTTCATTTGCTGTCCAACCTATATTTTTTAGTCAAGTTTATGATTAGTTCTCGATTAGATTAGGTGCCTCTCCAAGATGGCGCCGGACAGATTGTTTGAAGTTTGGCTACTAATCACATTGTATAACCACGATTTGTGCTGCTACATATGCACATTTTCGAACAAACCCTATATGCATTGTGTAATATGATGTTACAGGACTGTCATCTGAAGAAATTTATGAAGGTTAGTCAAAAATGATATATCTTTTGCTTGTTTGTTACGATCGCTAACCTTTGCTGCTGGTAAATGGCTTGTGTTTCTGGCTATTGTGGTAAGCTAATATAATGCTATATTGTGTTTTCGCTGTAAAACACTTAAAAAATCTGAAATATTGGCTGGATTCACAAGATCTTTGTCTTTCATTTGCTGTATGCTGTGTATTTTTCAGAAATGTTTTATGATGAGTATTTAGGTAATTCACGTTGCTCTCTGTAGTTATTCTAGTCGCTTTGGTGAGAGTTGTGATGGTGGCTGCAATGGTAAACTATGATTTATACCTGAAATATGCAAATTTTTCTAACAAAACATATGCTATACAATAAATATGTTATCAGACTGTCATCTGATGAAGTTGTTTCTTGGTTAGTGGCTATTTATATCTTTATTTGGTCGAATTTGTGATAGCTACCTATGCAGGAAAAAAATGGTGGAGTAAAAAAAGTGGTGTCTTTTGCTAACGTGGTTAGCTAATAGATTTACATATTGTGTCTTCCCTGTAAAACATTTTAAAAATCAGAAATGATGGCTGGACTTCACAAGATGTGTATCTTTCATCTGGTGTCTTGGACTTGTGATTTAATGATATTTAGATGCTAGTATTTACTTGTGACGCTATGCTAGGCTATGCTAGTCAGCTTTTTTACTGATGGGGGTGCTCCCGGATCCGGGTTTGGGAGGAACTAGAAGTTAAAGGTTTCTGGATCGAATCCCTGAGATGACAAGGTAAAAATCTGTCATTCTGGTAGACCGTCATAGTAAAGAAGAATTTGTTCTTAACTAACTTGCCTAAATAAAGGTAAATAATAGTAATTGCCTTAAGGGCCAAGTGTCTTCACTCAGCTCATTGACCAGTGAGTTGTGTCTGTGTGATACCACCAACACATTGACCTGGCTGGAGCAGAGGCTCGGGAACACAGGCTTGTGTCCCAAATGGGACCCTATTCCCTATGTAGTGCACTACCTTTGACCAGGGCCCATAGGTCTCTATAGGGAATAGCCAGCCACACTACAGAATTTAAAGATGGGATGGAGGGAGTTGTTCAGTGGAGAAAGAAGAGAATTGGTGGGGAGGAACGTTTGACCTTACAAGGACACATCCATCTGACTGCCATTGTTATGTGTTTGTTGAAATATGTCAACTTAGTCCCACACACAGAGACACCGGGCTAATTAGAATAGGAAGTGGCTGACGATTACATCACATTCTTTGTCCTCTGTGATTCATGGAAGATACAGCCATAACATCCTCAGAATAAAAATGTGTTGTATTATCCCGTACACCAGATAGGTCCAGTGGAATGTGTTGTATTATCTCATACACCAGATAGGTCCAGTGGAATGTGTTGTATTATCCCATACACCAGATAGGTCCAGTGGAATGTATTGTATTATCTCATACACCAGATAGGTCCAGTGGAATGTGTTGTATTATCTCATACACCAGATAGGTCCAGTGGAATGTGTTGTATTATCCCATACACCAGATAGGTCCAGTGAAACTTGTTTTATTATCCCATACACCAGATGGGTCCAGTGGAATGTGTTGTATTATCTCATACACCAGATAGGTCCAGTGGAATGTGTTGTATTATCTCATACACCAGATAGGTCCAGTGGAATGTGTTGTATTATCCCATACACCAGATAGGTCCAGTGGAATGTGTTGTATTATCCCATACACCAGATAGGTCCAGTGGAATGTGTTGTATTATCCCATACACCAGATAGGTCCAGTGAAATGTGTTGTATTATCCCATACACCAGATAGGTCCAGTGGAATGTGTTGTATTATCTCATACACCAGATAGGTCCAGTAGAATGTGTTGTATTATCCAATACACCAGATAGGTCCAGTGAAATGTGTTGTATTATCCCATACACCAGATAGGTCCAGTGAAATGTGTTGTATTATCCCATACACCAGATAGGTCCAGTGGAATGTGTTGTATTATCCCATACACCAGATAGGTCCAGTGAAATGTGTTTTATTATCCCATACACCAGATAGGTCCAGTGAAATGTGTTGTATTATCTCAAACACCAGATAGGTCCAGTGAAATGTGTTGTATTATCCCATACACCAGTTGGGTCCAGTGGAATGTGTTGTATTATCCCATACACCAGATAGGTCCAGTGAAATGTGTTGTATTATCCCATACACCAGATAGGTCCAGTGAAATGTGTTGTATTATCTCATACACCAGTTGGGTCCAGTGGAATGTGTTGTATTATCCCATACACCAGATAGGTCCAGTGGAATGTGTTGTATTATCCCATACACCAGATAGGTCCAGTGAAATGTGTTGTATTATCCCATACACCAGATAGGTCCAGTGAAATGTGTTGTATTATCTCATACACCAGTTGGGTCCAGTGGAATGTGTTGTATTATCCCATACACCAGATAGGTCCAGTGAAATGTGTTGTATTATCCCATACACCAGTTGGGTCCAGTGGAATGTGTTGTATTATCCCATACACCAGATAGGTCCAGTGGAATGTGTTGTATTATCCCATACACCAGATAGGTCCAGTGAAATGTGTTGTATTATCTCAAACACCAGATAGGTCCAGTGGAATGTGTTGTATTATCCCATACACCAGATAGGTCCAGTGAAATGTGTTGTATTATCTCATACACCAGATAGGTCCAGTAGAATGTGTTGTATTATCTCATACACCAGATCGGTCCAGTGGAATGTGTTGTATTATCTCATACACCAGATAGGTCCAGTGGAATGTGTTGTATTATCCCATACACCAGATAGGTCCAGTGGAATGTGTTGTATTATCCCATACACCAGATAGGTCCAGTGGAATGTGTTGTATTATCTCATACACCAGATAGGTCCAGTAGAATGTGTTGTATTATCCCATACACCAGATAGGTCCAGTGAAATGTGTTGTATTATCCCATACACCAGATAGGTCCAGTGGAATGTGTTGTATTATCCCATACACCAGATAGGTCCAGTAGAATGTGTTGTATTATCCCATACACCAGATAGGTCCAGTGGAATGTGTTGTATTATCCCATACACCAGCTCCAGGGCATTAGGAAAGTATTCAGACCCCTTGACTTTTTCCACATTTTGTTCCATTCCAGCCTTATTCTAAAATGGGTTAAATTGTTTCCTTTCCTCATCAATCTACACACAATACCCCATAATGACATCACAATACCCCATAATGACATCACAATACCCCATAATGACAAAGCAAAAACAGGTTTTTAGAAAAAGAAACATGACATTTACATAAGTATTCAGACCCTTCACTCAGTACTTTGTTGAAGCACCTTTGGCAGCGATTACAGCCTTGACTCTTCTTGGGTATGACGCTACAAGCTTGGCACACCTGTATTTGGGGAGTTTTTCCCATTTTTCTCTGCAGATCCTCTCAAGCTCTGTCAGGTTGGATGGGGAGGCGTCGCTGCACAGCTATTTTCAGGTCTCTCCAGAGATGTTCGACCGGGTTCAAGTCCGGTAGTACAGCACCCCTGCAACAAATCAGGGTCAGGTGCTTCTCTCAACAGCACATCAGATCTTCCACCTTGGGTATTCAAACCAGTGACCTTTGGGTTTACTGGCTCAACGCTCTAACTGCTAGGCTACCTGCCACCCATTCATAAAATACATCTGTTTGTATGAAGATGTTGTGTGAGAGATTGGGGAGAGGAACAAAGAGCACAACATGGAGAATGGATGAACAGAACATAGGAGGGAAGTTGATGAGATAGAAAGGAAATGGAATCGGAACAGAAGTCAGGCCACGTCAGTCAAAGGCTTCAATACATGTAGATGTTATGTTTCACAATGACTAACACAGAGAGTTGGCTACGCAAACACTGATCTGGGACCAGGCTTAGGACCAGGATCTGGGACCAGGCTTAGGCTACTATACATGGCAACGTTGTTCAACTGATCTGGGACCAGGCTTAGGCTACTATACATGGCAATGTGTTTCAACTGATCTGGGACCAGGCTTAGGCTACTGTACATGGCAACTGATCTGGGACCAGGCTTAGGACCAGGATCTGGGACCAGGCTTAGGCTACTATACATGGCAACGTTGTTCAACTGATCTGGGACCAGGCTTAGGCTACTATATATGGCAACGGGTTTCAACTGATCTGGGACCAGGCTTAGGCTACTATATATGGCAACAGGTTTCAACTGATCTGGGACCAGGCTTAGGCTACTATACATGACAATGTGTTTCAACTGATCTGGGACCAGGCTTAGGACCAGGATCTGGGACCAGGCTTAGGCTACTATACATGGCAATGTGTTTCAACTGATCTGGGACCAGGCTTAGGACCAGGATCTGGGACCAGGCTTAGGCTACTATACATAGCAATGTGTTTCAACTGATCTGGGACCAGGCTTAGGACCAGGATCTGGGACCAGGCTTAGGCTACTATACATGGCAACGTTGTTCAAATGATCTGGGACGAGGCTTAGGACCAGGATCTGGGACCAGGCTTAGGCTACTATACATGGCAATGTTGTTCAACTGATCTGGGACCAGGCTTAAGCTACTATACATGGCAATGTGTTTCAACTGATATAGGACCAGGCTTAGGCTACTATACATGGCAATGTGTTTCAACTGATCTGGGACCAGGCTTAGGCCACTATACATGGCAATGTTGTTCAACTGATCTGGGACCAGGCTTAAGCTACTATACATGGCAATGTGTTTCAACTGATCTAGGACCAGGCTTAGGCTACTATACATGGCAATGTGTTTCAACTGATCTGGGACCAGGCTTAGGACCAGGATCTGGGACCAGGCTTAGGCTACTATACATGGAAATGTTTAATAATTTACATTTCTACTCCAGGTCAATAAAGGTATTCTCCCAAGGACTCCTTAGAAATGTCCACTGCAAGCAGCTCTCATCATGCCTGTCTGATATTGCCTGAACCATCTGTTACCATCTCAAATGTATTATCAGAAACCCTTTAGTTAAATTAAAGATCCTCCTTCATTAAAGTCTATTGAGTTACAGAGTCCCCAAAGAGAAATTCACACTGTCTTCTACTCTGTATACTATGACAATAATACTTCATTTGGAATTATGATTCAGACTTTCCCACCTACAGACAGACGGGATGGATCAAATGTCTGGCTGCCATGTGGGTTGATATTTAATCAACGTTGGTCACATGGGGTATCTGGTTAGGTGTCTCGGTGAGGGTGTATGGTCTGCTGAGATAACTGAGATGATCTACTGTTGATCACTACCAGACAGACCAGGATGATGTGAAGCAGCTTAGAGATTCTGGTTCGGTGTCTCGGTGAGGGTGTATGGTATGCTGAGATAACTGAGATGATCTACTGTTGATCACTACCAGACAGACCAGGATGATGTGAAGCAGCTTATAGTAGCTGGTTAGGTGTAGTCTGCCTGGTGTCTCTAGTCTGCCTGGAGTCTCTAGTCTGCCTGGAGTCTCTAGTCTGTCTGGAGTCTCTAGTCTGCCTGGAGTCTCTAGTCTGTCTGGAGTCTCTAGTCTGTCTGGAGTCTCTAGTCTGCCTGGAGTCTCTAGTCTGTCTGGAGTCTCTAGTATGTCTGGAGTCTCTAGTCTGCCTGGAGTCTCTAGTCTGTCTGGAGTCTCTAGTCTGCCTGGAGTCTCTAGTCTGCCTGGAGTCTCTAGTCTGTCTGGAGTCTCTAGTCTGTCTGGAGTCTCTAGTCTGTCTGGAGTCTCTAGTCTGCCTGGAGTCTCTAGTCTGTCTGGAGTCTCTAGTCTGTCTGGAGTCTCTAGTCTGCCTGGAGTCTCTAGTCTGTCTGGAGTCTCTAGTCTGTCTGGAGTCTCTAGTCTGCCTGGAGTCTCTAGTCTGTCTGGAGTCTCTAGTCTGCCTGGAGTCTCTAGTCTGTCTGGAGTCTCTAGACTGTCTGGAGTCTCTAGTCTGTCTGGAGTCTCTAGTCTGCCTGGAGTCTCTAGTCTGTCTGGAGTCTCTAGTCTGTCTGGAGTCTCTAGTCTGCCTGGAGTCTCTAGTCTGCCTGGAGTCTCTAGTCTGTCTGGAGTCTCTAGTCTGTCTGGAGTCTCTAGTCTGCCTGGAGTCTCTAGTCTGTCTGGAGTCTCTAGTCTGTCTGGAGTCTCTAGTCTGCCTGGAGTCTCTAGTCTGTCTGGAGTCTCTAGTCTGCCTGGAGTCTCTAGTCTGCCTGGAGTCTCTAGTCTGTCTGGAGTCTCTAGTCTGCCTGGAGTCTCTAGTCTGTCTGGAGTCTCTAGTCTGCCTGGAGTCTCTAGTCTGCCTGGAGTCTCTAGTCTGTCTGGAGTCTCTAGTCTGTCTGGAGTCTCTAGTCTGCCTGGAGTCTCTAGTCTGTCTGGAGTCTCTAGTCTGTCTGGAGTCTCTAGTCTGTCTGGAGTCTCTAGTCTGCCTGGAGTCTCTAGTCTGCCTGGAGTCTCTAGTCTGTCTGGAGTCTCTAGTCTGCCTGGAGTCTCTAGTCTGTCTGGAGTCTCTAGTCTGTCTGGAGTCTTTAGTCTGTCTGGAGTCTCTAGTCTGTCTGGAGTCTCTAGTCTGCCTGGAGTCTCTAGTCTGTCTGGAGTCTCTAGTCTGTCTGGAGTCTTTAGTCTGCCTAGAGTCTCTAGTCTGCCTGGAGTCTCTAGTCTTTAGTCTGCCTGGAGTCTCTAGTCTGCCTGGAGTCTTTAGTCTGCCTGGAGTCTCTAGTCTGTCTGGAGTCTTTAGTCTGCCTGGAGTCTCTAGTCTGTCTGGAGTCTCTAGTCTGCCTCTAGTCTCTAGTCTACCTGGAGTTTCTAGTCTGTCTGGAGTCTCTAGTCTGTCTGGAGTCTTTAGTCTGTCTGTGGTCTCTAGTCTGCCTCTAGTCTCTAGTCTACCTGGAGTTTCTAGTCTGTCTGGAGTCTCTAGTCTGTCTGGAGTCTCTAGTCTGTCTGGAGTCTCTAGTCTGCCTGAAGTCTCTAGTCTGTCTGGAGTCTCTAGTCTGCCTGGAGTCTCTAGTCTGTCTGGAGTCTCTAGTCTGTCTGGAGTCTTCAGTCTGTCTGGAGTCTCTAGTCTGCCTGGAGTCTCTAGTCTGTCTGGAGTCTCTAGTCTGTCTGGAGTCATTAGTCTGCCTAGAGTCTCTAGTCTGTCTGGAGTCTCTAGTCTGTCTGGAGTCTCTAGTCTGTCTGGAGTCTCTAGTCTGCCTGGAGTCTCTAGTCTGTCTGGAGTCTCTAGTCTGCCTGGAGTCTCTAGTCTGCCTGGAGTCTCTAGTCTGCCTGGAGTCTCTAGTCTGCCTAGAGTCTCTAGTCTGTCTGGAGTCTTTAGTCTGTCTGGAGTCTCTAGTCTGTCTTGAGTCTCTAGTCTGCCTCTAGTCTCTAGTCTGTCTTGAGTCTCTAGTCTGCCTCTAGTCTCTAGTCTTCCTGGAGTTTCTAGTCTGTCTGGAGTCTCTAGTCTGTCTGGAGTCTTTAGTCTGCCTGGAGTCTCTAGTCTGTCTGCAGTCTCTAGTCTGCCTGGAGTCTCTAGTCTGTCTGGAGTCTCTAGTCTGCCTCTAGTCTCTAGTCTACCTGGAGTTTCTAGTCTGTCTGGAGTCTCTAGTCTGTCTGGAGTCTCTAGTCTGTCTTGAGTCTCTAGTCTGTCTGGAGTCTCTAGTCTGCCTGGAGTCTCTAGTCTGCCTCTAGTCTCTAGTCTACCTGGAGTTTCTAGTCTGTCTGGAGTCTCTAGTCTGTCTGGAGTCTCTAGTCTGCCTGAAGTCTCTTGTCTGTCTGGAGTCTCTAGTCTGCCTGGAGTCTCTAGTCTGTCTGGAGTCTCTAGTCTGTCTGGAGTCTTTAGTCTGTCTGGAGTCTCTAGTCTGCCTGGAGTCTCTAGTCTGTCTGGAGTCTCTAGTCTGTCTGGAGTCTTTAGTCTGCCTAGAGTCTCTAGTCTGTCTGGAGTCTCTAGTCTGTCTGGAGTCTCTAGTCTTTCTGGAGTCTCTAGTCTGCCTGGAGTCTCTAGTCTGTCTGGAGTCTTTAGTCTGCCTGGAGTCTCTAGTCTGCCTGGAGTCTCTAGTCTTTAGTCTGCCTGGAGTCTCTAGTCTGCCTGGAGTCTTTAGTCTGCCTGGAGTCTCTAGTCTGTCTGGAGTCTTTAGTCTGCCTGGAGTGTCTAGTCTGCCTGGAGTCTTAAATCTGCCTGCAGTCTCTAGTCTTTAGTCTGCCTGGAGTCTCTAGTCTTTAGTCTGCCTGGAGTCTCTAGTTTGCATGGAGTCTCTAGTCTGCCTGGAGTCTTAAGTCTGCCTGGAGTCTCTAGTCTGCCTGGAGTCTCTAGTCTGCCTGGGGTCTCTAGTCTGTCTGGAGTCTCTAGTCTGCCTGGGGTCTTCAGTCTGCCTGGAGTCTCTAGTCTTTAGTCTGCCTGGAGTCTCTAGTCTTTAGTCTGCCTGGGGTCTTCAGTCTGCCTGCCGTCTCTAGTCTTTAGTCTGCCTGGAGTCTCTAGTCTTTAGTCTGCCTGGAGTCTCTAGTCTTTAGTCTGCCTGGAGTCTTTAGTCTCTAGTTTGCCTGGAGTCTCTAGTCTGCCTGGGGTCTCTAGTCTGTCTGGAGTCTCTAGTCTGCCTGGAGTCTCTAGTCTGCCTTGAGTCTCTAGTCTCTAGTCTGCCTGGGGTCTCTAGTCTGTCTGAAGTCTCTAGTCTGCCTGGAGTCTCTAGTCTGTCTGGAGTCTCTAGTCTGTCTGGAGTCTCTAGTCTGCCTGGAGTCTCTAGTCTGCCTGGATTCTCTAGTCTGTCTGGAGTCTCTAGTCTGTCTGGAGTCTCTAGTCTGTGTGGAGTCTCTAGTCTGCCTGGAGTCTCTAGTCTGTCTGGAGTCTCTAGTCTGTCTAGAGTCTCTAGTCTGCCTGGAGTCTCTAGTCTGTCTGGAGTCTCTAGTCTGTCTGGAGTCTTTAGTCTGTCTGGAGTCTTTAGTCTGCCTGGGGTCTTCAGTCTGCCTGGAGTCTCTAGTCTCTAGTCTGCCTGGAGTCTCTAGTCTGTCTGGAGTCTCTAGTCTGTCTGGAGTCTCTAGTCTGTCTGGAGTCTCTAGTCTGTCTGGAGTCTCTAGTCTGTCTGGAGTCTCTAGTCTGTCTGGAGTCTCTAGTCTGCCTGGGGTCTTCAGTCTGCCTGGAGTCTCTAGTCTGCCTGGAGTCTTTAGTCTTTAGTCTTTAGTCTTTTATCTCATTACAACAGGCCAGCTCAATCAACCACAGATATATTATCTCATTACAACAGGCCAGCTCAATCAACCACAGCAATAGTGTTTTGACCCAGGTCTGATAATATTTAATCGCCCATCTGGTTATAATACTGCAGGTTATGTCCTTAGTAGTGACATCTGAACTGTACTGTAAAATATTCACAATATAAATATTGATTACTATTGTCAGTAAATGATCAGCAAAGCTCAGAGGCTACAGGTAATCGCATGATTGATCTGTTTCCATTATATATGCAGTGAGTTGATGATTATGTCCTAATGCAGTGAGTTGATGATGATTATGTCCTAATGCAGTGAGTTGATGATGATTATATCCTAATGCAGTGAGTTGATGATGATTATATCCTAATGCAGTGAGTTGATGATGATTATATCCTAATGCAGTGAGTTGATGATGATTATGTCCTAATGCAGTGAGTTGATGATTATATCCTAATGCAGTGAGTTGATGATGATTATATCCTAATGCAGTGAGTTGATGATTATATCCTAATGCAGTGAGTTGATGATGATTATTTCCTAATGCAGTGAGTTGATGATGATTATATCCTAATGCAGTGAGTTGATGATGATTATATCCTGATGCAGTGAGTTGATGATGATTATATCCTAATGCAGTGAGTTGATGATGATTATATCCTAATGCAGTGAGTTGATGATGATTATTTCCTAATGCAGTGAGTTGATGATGATTTCTTAATGCAGTGAGTTGATGATTATTTCTTAATGCAGTGAGTTGATGATTATTTCTTAATGCAGTGAGTTGAGTTGTTGCAGCTTGATCCTGCAGTTAAGTTCATTCCATCAGTCTGGTGTGTTTAGAAACCACATGATTTCCATATGTGTTGATGTTGGTTGTCGTAGGCTACATAAAACAGGAGACGTTTATACGGATGTATTTGAGGAGACAGTTATTCCAATGTAGAGTAACGGTGACAAACAGACAAGCCTGTGGTTAATCTTAGAACGGGAACGTGTTCTATGTTCCCTCCATGGCAGTAGAGATGCAGTTCTATACTTCTATATATCTATTCTTCAAAACTAAGATGTCAAATGGAGGTGGAAAGAAAGGGGGATGCCTAGTCAGTTGTACAACTGAAATGTGTCTTCCGCATTTAACCCTACCTCTCTGAATCAGAGAGTTGCAGGGGGCTGCCTTAATCGACGTCTACGGGCGCCCGGGGAACAGGGGGTTAACTGCCTTGCTCAGGGGCAGAACGACAGATTTTTACCTTGTCAGCTCGGGGATTCGATCCAGCAACCTTTCCGGTTACTGGCTCAACGCTCTAACCACTAGGTCTGTTGAGGTGAGACCTCGTAGTAGATGCATTAAAGGGTAACAACCTCATGTTCGTTATCTCCAGCACCAAACCAGTGTCTACATGTGTGAAAATGGAACGTTTCTATGTTTAGTAGAAGAAAATAACGTTAAAAAGTTCTGCCTGATGACATCATCAACATACACACTTCCTGTCCACTGTGTTCCCACAGGGCCATATCTCTATGTTACAGCACGTGTTTTACGGATAACGCACTGAAGACAGAGCTGGACTTCCTGTGCTAATTAGCTATCTGCGTATCCTAACACCTGTGTGTAAACGGAAGATGGACGCCACGAACGTGTTGTCACTGAAAAATACTGTTAAAACTAACCCTAACCATATAAAGTCATGTGTTTAGCAAGGCCTGGTAGTATCTATGCTGCAATAGTCTATGTGCTGGGGAGCTAGGGTCAGTCTGTTATATCTGTTGTAATTCTCCTGTCTTATCTGGTGTGCTGTGTGAATATAAGTATACTCCCTCTAATTCTCTCTCTCTCTCCCTCCCCTCCCGGAGGACCTGAGCCCTAGGACCATGCCTCAGGACTACCTGGCCTGAAGACACCTTGTTGTCCCCAGTCCCCACAGCCTAGTTGTGCTGCTGCTCCAGTTTCAATTGTTCTGGAACCCTGACCTGTTCTCCAGAACGTGCTACCTTGGCCTGGACCTGCTGTTTTCGACACTCTCTCTACCGCACCTGCTGTCTCTAACTCTGAATGATCAGCTATGAAAAGCCAACTGACATTTCCTACTGAGGTACTGACCTGTTGCACCCTCTACAACCGCTGATTATTATTTGACCCTGCTGGTCATCTATGACCATTTGAACATCTTGGCCATGTTCTGTTTTGATCTCCACCCCAAAACAGCAAGCAATGCAGGTGTAGAAGCACGGTGGCTAGGAAAAACTCCCTAGAAAGGCCAGAACCTAGGAAGAAACCTAGAGAGGAACCAGGCTCTGAGGGGTGGCCAGTCCTCTTCTGGCTGTGCCGGGTGGAGATTATAACAGAACATGGCCAAGATGTTCAAATGTTCATAAATGACCAGCATGGTCAAATAATAGTAATCACAGTGAACAGGTCAGGGTTCCCTAGCCGCAGGCAGAACAGTTGAAACTGGAACAGCAGCACGGCCAGGTGGACTGGGGACAACAAGGAGTCATCATGCCAGGTAGTCCTGAGGCATGGTCCTAGGGCTCAGGTCCTCCGAGAGAGAGAATGAAAGAGAGAAAGAGAGAAAGAGAGAAAGAGAGAAAGAGAGAAAGAAAGAAAGAAAGAAAGAAAGAAAGAAAGAAAGAAAGAAAGAAAGAAAGAAAGAAAGAGAATTAGAGAGACCATGGCAGAGATCATCAACTAGATTCAGATGATTGGATGATTTCTTCTTGAGTGGCTGATCGGGGGGCTGGAACACAATTACAAATATTTTGTAGACTGCAAATTGACCGCAAGAAGCCCAAACAGATATCTTATTTGACTAAAACATAATAATTTCAAACCTTGATTACATTTGTATACGATCACGTGTCTCTCTATGATGTGTGGGAATACTTGGGAACAGATTTCTTAAATTAAAATCACTAGGAGCTGATTTCCTGGTGTTTGTACAGTCTTTTATGTCCAACAATGAAAATTAGAAACGAAAAACACTTAAAGGGGCCAAATAAAACCACCCGCAGGTCAGATTCGACCTGCTGGCTGCCAGTTGGGGAACCCTGGTCTATGCTTTTGGATAGAGAGCAATCACTGCAACTGTTCATCCCATGTTAGTGGGCAGGTGGACATTGTCAAATCAACTCAGTTTTCGACGAGACTGACTTGATGACCAAAATTATCCTATTTACACTTTGTAGACAGTTTTGACTGTTGCAGACTCGTATAGATTCCACACAGGTCGTTTTTCAAAGGGATTAGTAGTAGCTCTTTAAATCTGTCCCAATACCCTCACAACAACGTGTTTGGAAAAACTCCAGCAAATGTAAGGTTTCTTCTTGTTAAGGTTGGTGGCAGCTCAGTTACCACTAGTTTTAGAGGTATAAAACACTTCATCTGAACAGTGTAGGGATAGGGTATCAATTCAGGACACAGTGTTCCAGAGGCTCAGTCAACTCTGTTACACAACTACACCTGTACTCCAGATGTCCTCACATCATTACCCTCCAAACCCCTCACAAACCGCTCTCTCACTCCAGTTGTCCTCACATCATTACCCTACAAACCCCTTACAAACCTCTCTATCTCACGTGCGCCAGCACCTCTCCTGGTCCAACTCAGGGTTCTGTTCACTAGACAGCACCTCTCCTGGTCCAACTCAGGGTTCTGTTCACTAGACAGGAAGCGTCAGCACCTCTCCTGGTCCAACACAGGGTTCTGTTCACTAGACAGCACCTCTCCTGGTCCAACTCAGGGTTCTGTTCACTAGACAGGAAGCGTCAGCACCTCTCCTGGTCCAACTCAGGGTTCTGTTCACTAGGCAGCACCTCTCCTGGTCCAACTCAGGGTTCTGTTCACTAGACAGCACCTCTCCTGGTCCAACTCAGGGTTCTGTTCACTAGACAGCACCTCTCCTGGTTCAACTCAGGGTTCTGTTCACTAGACAGCACCTCTCCTGGTCCAACTCAGGGTTCTGTTCACTAAGCAGCACCTCTCCTGGTCCAACACAGGGTTCTGTTCACTAGACAGCACCTCTCCTGGTCCAACTCAGGGTTCTGTTCACTAGACAGGAAGTGTCAGCACTTCTCCTGGTCCAACTCAGGGTTCTGTTCACTAGACAGCACCTCTCCTGGTCCAACTCAGGGTTCTGTTCACTAGACAGCACCTCTCCTGGTCCAACTCAGGGTTCTGTTCACTAGACAGGAAGTGTCAGCACCTCTCCTGGTCCAACTCAGGGTTCTGTTCACTAGACAGCACCTCTCCTGGTCCAACTCAGGGTTCTGTTCACTAGACAGCACCTCTCCTGGTCCAACTCAGGGTTCTGTTCACTAGGCAGCACCTCTCCTGGTCCAACTCAGGGTTCTGTTCACTAGACAGGAAGTGTCAGCACCTCTCCTGGTCCAACTCAGGGTTCTGTTCACTAGACAGCACCTCTCCTGGTCCAACTCAGGGTTCTGTTCACCAGGCAGCACCTCTCCTGGTCCAACTCAGGGTTCTCTTCACTAGACAGCACCTCTCCTGGCCCAACTATGGGTTCTGTTCACTAGGCAGCACCTCTCCTGGTCCAACTCAGGGTTCTGTTCACTAGACAGGAAGCGTCAGCACCTCTCCTGGTCCAACTCAGGGTTCTGTTCACTAGGCAGCACCTCTCCTGGTCCAACGCAGGGTTCTGTTCACTAGACAGCACCTCTCCTGGTCCAACTCAGGGTTTTGTTCACTAGGCAGGAAGTGTCAGCACCTCTCCTGGTCCAACTCAGGGTTCTGTTCACCATGCAGCACCTCTCCTGGTCCAACTCAGGGTTCTGTTCACCAGGCAGCACCTCTCCTGGTCCAACTCAGGGTTCTGTTCACTAAGCAGCACCTCTCCTGGTCCAACTCAGGGTTCTGTTCACTAGGCAGCACCTCTCCTGGTCCAACTCAGGGTTCTGTTCACTAAGCAGCACCTCTCCTGGTCCAACTCAGGGTTCTGTTCACTAGGCAGCACCTCTCCTGGTCCAACTCAGGGTTCTGTTCACTAGACAGCACCTCTCCTGGTCCAACTCAGGGTTCTGTTCACTAGACAGCACCTCTCCTGGTCCAACTCAGGGTTCTGTTCACTAGGCAGCACCTCTCCTGGTCCAACTCAGGGTTCTGTTCACTAGGCAGCACCTCTCCTGGTCCAACTCAGGGTTCTGTTCACTAAGCAGCACCTCTCCTGGTCCAACTCAGGGTTCTGTTCACTAGGCAGCACCTCTCCTGGTCCAACTCAGGGTTCTGTTCACTAGGCAGCACCTCTCCTGGTCCAACTCAGGGTTCTGTTCACTAGGCAGCACCTCTCCTGGTCCAACTCAGGGTTCTGTTCACTAGGCAGCACCTCTCCTGGTCCAACTCAGGGTTCTGTTCACTAGGCAGCACCTCTCCTGGTCCAACTCAGGGTTCTGTTCACTAGGCAGGAAGTGTCAGCACCTCTCCTGGTCCAACTCAGGGTTCTGTTCACTAGACAGCACCTCTCCTGGTCCAACTCAGGGTTCTGTTCACTAGACAGGAAGCGTCAGCACCTCTCCTGGTCCAACTCAGGGTTCTGTTCACTAGGCAGCACCTCTCCTGGTCCAACTCAGGGTTCTGTTCACTAGACAGCACCTCTCCTGGTCCAACTCAGGGTTCTGTTCACTAGACAGGAAGTGTCAGCACCTCTCCTGGTCCAACTCAGGGTTCTGTTCACTAGACAGCACCTCTCCTGGTCCAACTCAGGGTTCTGTTCACAATGCAGGAAGTGTCAGCACCTCTCCTGGTCCAACTCAGGGTTCTGTTCACCAGGCAGCACCTCTCCTGGTCCAACTCAGGGTTCTGTTCACTAGACAGCACCTCTCCTGGTCCAACTCAGGGTTCTGTTCACTAGGCAGGAAGTGTCAGCACCTCTCCTGGTCCAACTCAGGGTTCTGTTCACTAGGCAGCACCTCTCCTGGTCCAACTCAGGGTTTTGTTCACTAGGCAGGAAGTGTCAGCACCTCTCCTGGTCCAACTCAGGGTTCTGTTCACCATGCAGCACCTCTCCTGGTCCAACTCAGGGTTCTGTTCACTAAGCAGCACCTCTCCTGGTCCAACTCAGGGTTCTGTTCACTAGGCAGCACCTCTCCTGGTCCAACTCAGGGTTCTGTTCACCATGCAGCACCTCTCCTGGTCCAACTCAGGGTTCTGTTCACTAAGCAGCACCTCTCCTGGTCCAACTCAGGGTTCTGTTCACTAGGCAGCACCTCTCCTGGTCCAACTCAGGGTTCTGTTCACTAGGCAGCACCTCTCCTGGTCCAACTCAGGGTTCTGTTCACTAGACAGCACCTCTCCTGGTCCAACTCAGGGTTCTGTTCACTAGACAGCACCTCTCCTGGTCCAACTCAGGGTTCTGTTCACTAGGCAGCACCTCTCCTGGTCCAACTCAGGGTTCTGTTCACCATGCAGCACCTCTCCTGGTCCAACTCAGGGTTCTGTTCACTAAGCAGCACCTCTCCTGGTCCAACTCAGGGTTCTGTTCACTAGGCAGCACCTCTCCTGGTCCAACTCAGGGTTCTGTTCACTAGGCAGCACCTCTCCTGGTCCAACTCAGGGTTCTGTTCACTAGACAGCACCTCTCCTGGTCCAACTCAGGGTTCTGTTCACTAGACAGCACCTCTCCTGGTCCAACTCAGGGTTCTGTTCACTAGGCAGCACCTCTCCTGGTCCAACTCAGGGTTCTGTTCACTAGGCAGCACCTCTCCTGGTCCAACTCAGGGTTCTGTTCACTAAGCAGCACCTCTCCTGGTCCAACTCAGGGTTCTGTTCACTAGGCAGCACCTCTCCTGGTCCAACTCAGGGTTCTGTTCACTAGGCAGCACCTCTCCTGGTCCAACTCAGGGTTCTGTTCACTAGGCAGCACCTCTCCTGGTCCAACTCAGGGTTCTGTTCACTAGACAGGAAGTGTCAGCACCTCTCCTGGTCCAACTCAGGGTTCTGTTCACTAGGCAGCACCTCTCCTGGTCCAACTCAGGGTTCTGTTCACTAGGCAGCACCTCTCCTGGTCCAACTCAGGGTTCTGTTCACTAGGCAGCACCTCTCCTGGTCCAACACAGGGTTCTGTTCACTAGGCAGGAAGTGTCAGCACCTCTCCTGGTCCAACTCAGGGTTCTGTTCACTAGGCAGCACCTCTCCTGGTCCAACTCAGGGTTCTGTTCACTAAGCAGGAAACAGAAGTGAACATTCAGAAAATGCAGTGAACCGAGGAGGTACTATCTGAATTATCCATCCAATAAGAAACACTTTTTATCCATTGCAAGATGTTTTAAAAAATAGTTTGCTACAGTGTTCCCAAATGAACACGACCCTGGTCAAGTCCCTCCTCCACCTCTCCCATCTGAACAGAGAGGACACGCTGATGGACTGCCGCCTAGGATGTTTATTAGTTCAGGGAGGTTTAGGAGGTACATCATATTAGCCTTGTCTTTACGGCATCGCCATCATTTGATGCTGATCAGGTTCACTGGGAGATTTAGTAATCCAAAAACAGTTAAATTATCCTGATGTCTGAGATAACAGCACACTTGAGAATGTGTTCTCAATGGCAGCCTATTCCCTACCAGGGCCCTGGTCAAAAGTAGTGCACTATGTAGGGAATAGGGTGCCATTTAAGATTAACGCTAGATTTGGATCTGTTGTTCAAGCTGCACGCCAGGTACGGCTGTGTGACTGAAGACCAGATGTTGGTAATACCTCTCTTATCGTCTGAGCTTCCACTGGACAGTGGAGGGGCCTGCTGGACTAGAGACACACAGCCAGTCCTTATGTATATTACCTTCCCATCTGATCTGGTGACTTCCACTGGACAGCGGAGGGGCCTGCTGGACTAGAGACACACAGCCAGTCCTAATGCATATTACCTTCACATCTGATCTGGTGACTTCCACTGGACAGCGGAGGGGCCTGCTGGACTAGAGACACACAGCCAGTCCTAATGTATATTACCTTCCCATCTGATCTGGTGACTTCCACTGGACAGTGGAGGGGCCTGCTGGACTAGAGACACACAGCCAGTCCTTATGTATATTACCTTCACATCTGATCTGGTGACTTCCACTGGACAGCGGAGGGGCCTGCTGGACTAGAGACACACAGCCAGTCCTAATGTATATTACCTTCCCATCTGATCTGGTGACTTCCACTGGACAGTGGAGGGGCCTGCTGGACTAGAGACACACAGCCAGTCCTAATGTATATTACCTTCCCATCTGATCTGGTGACTTCCACTGGACAGCGGAGGGGCCTGCTGGACTAGAGACACACAGCCAGTCCTAATGTATATTACCTTCCTATCTGATCTGGTGACTTCCACTGGACAGCGGAGGGGCCTGCTGGACTAGAGACACACAGCCAGTCCTAATGTATATTACCTTCCCATCTGATCTGGTGACTTCCCCTGGACAGTGGAGGGGCCTGCTGGACTAGAGACACACAGCCAGTCCTAATGTATATTACCTTCCTATCTGATCTGGTGACTTCCACTGGACAGCGGAGGGGCCTGCTGGACTAGAGACACACAGCCAGTCCTAATGTATATTACCTTCCCATCTGATCTGGTGGCTTCCACTGGACAGTGGAGGGGCCTGCTGGACTAGAGACACACAGCCAGTCCTTATGTATATTACCTTCCCACCTGATCTGGGAACGTAATACGAAAGGACTAATGTTCATTCAGCTGTAACTAATGTCCTTTCAGCTATAACTAATGTCCTTTCAGCTATAACTAATGTCCTTTCAGCTGTAACTAATGTCCTTTCAGCTGTAACTAATGTCCTTTCAGCTATAACTAATGTCCTTTCAGCTATAACTAATGTCCTTTCAGCTATAACTAATGTCCTTTCAGCTGTAACTAATGTCCTTTCAGCTGTAACTAATGTCCTTTCAGCTGTAACTAATGTCCTTTCAGCTATAACTAATGTCCTTTCAGCTATAACTAATGTCCTTTCAGCTATAACTAATGTCCTTTCAGCTATAACTAATGTCCTTTCAGCTATAACTAATGTCCTTTCAGCTATAACTAATGTCCTTTCATCAGTAACTAATGTCCTTTCAGCTATAACTAATGTCCTTTCAGCTATAACTAATGTCCTTTCAGCTATAACTAGTGTCCTTTCAGCTGTAACTAATGTCCGTTCAGCTATAACTAATGTCCTTTCAGCTATAACTAATGTCCTTTCAGCTATAACTAATGTCCTTTCAGCTATAACTAATGTCCTTTCAGCTGTAACTAATGTCCTTTCAGCTATAACTAATGTCCTTTCAGCTATAACTAATGTCCTTTCAGCTATAACTAATGTCCTTTCAGCTATAACTAATGTCCTTTCAGCTATAACTAATGTCCGTTCAGCTATAACTAATGTCCTTTCAGCTGTAACTAATGTCCTTTCAGCTATAACTAATGTCCTTTCATCAGTAACTAATGTTCATTCAGCTATAACTAATGTCCTTTCAGCTATAACTAATGTCCTTTCAGCTGTAACTAATGTCCTTTCAGCTATAACTAATGTCATTTCAGCTATAACTAATGTCCTTTCAGCTATAACTAATGTCCTTTCAGCTGTAACTAATGTCCTTTCAGCTATAACTAGTGTCCTGTCAGCTGTAACTAATGTCCTTTCAGCTGTAACTAATGTCCTTTCAGCTATAACTAATGTCCTTTCAGCTATAACTAATGTCCTTTCAGCTATAACTAATGTCCTTTCATTAGTAACTAATGTCCTTTCAGCTGTAACTAATGTCCTTTCAGCTGTAACTAATGTCCTTTCAGCTGTAACTAATGTCCTTTCAGCTATAACTAATGTCCTTTCAGCTATAACTAATGTCCTTTCATTAGTAACTATTGTCCTTTCAGCTATAACTAATGTCCATTCAGCTATAACTAATGTCCTTTCATTAGTAACTAATGTCCTTTCAGCTATAACTAATGTCCTTTCAGCTATAACTAATGTCCTTTCAGCTATAACTAATGTCCTTTCATCTGTAACGAATGTCCTTTCATCTGTAACTAATGTCCTTTCAGCTATAACTAATGTCCTTTCAGCTATAACTAATGTCGTTTCAGCTATAACTAGTGTCCTTTCAGCTATAACTAATGTCCTTTCAGCTATAACTAATGTCCTTTCAGCTATAACTAATGTCCTTTCAGCTATAACTAATGTCCTTTCAGCTATAACTAATGTCCTTTCAGCTATAACTAGTGTCCTTTCAGCTATAACTAATGTCCTTTCATCTATAACTAATGTCCTTTCAGCTGTAACTAATGTCCTTTCAGCTATAACTAATGTCCTTTCATTAGTAACTAATGTCCTTTCATCAGTAACTAATGTCCTTTCAGCTATAACTAGTGTCCTTTCAGCTGTAACTAATGTCCTTTCAGCTGTAACTAATGTCCTTTCAGCTATAACTAATGTCCTTTCAGCTATAACTAATGTCCTTTCAGCTATAACTAATGTCCTTTCAGCTGTAACTAATGTCCTTTCAGCTATAACTAATGTCCTTTCAGCTATAACTAATGTCCTTTCAGCTATAACTAATGTCCTTTCAGCTATAACTAATGTCCTTTCAGCTATAACTAATGTCCTTTCAGCTATAACTAATGTCCTTTCAGCTATAACTAATGTCCTTTCAGCTATAACTAATGTCCTTTCAGCTATAACTAATGTCCTTTCAGCTATAACTAGTGTCCTTTCAGCTGTAACTAATGTCCTTTCAGCTGTAACTAATGTCCGTTCATCAGTAACTAATGGCCTTTCAGCTATAACTAATGTCCATTCAGCTATAACTAATGTCCTTTCAGCTATAACTAATGTCCTTTCAGCTATAACTAATGTCCTTTCAGCTGTAACTAATGTCCTTTCAGCTATAACTAATGTCCTTTCAGCTATAACTAATGTCCTTTCAGCTATAACTAATGTCCTTTCAGCTATAACTAATGTCCTTTCAGCTATAACAGATTTTCTTTCCTCACCTATTCAGGCCTGTTGGTGTGGATTGATTTAGGATAATGTAGGATAATGTAGGATATACATCAACATAATCCCTCTCTCATTAAACAGTGTATTAACCTTCATGGCTTCTTTTAAAAAAACAACTTAAAACTGTATTACAGAAACCAATCTTTTTCATATTAGTAAGTTGTATACTATAGTGAGCCGTTTAAATCCTGCCGTTTCAGCGTTGTGTATTTAGTATTTTATGTCTGGCTTCTGCAGATCGTCCTTCCATGCAGCATCAGGCTTTTGTTTTCAAAAGATATGTGTTTCCTATTTCAGCAGTCGTGGGTTCCTGTTGGAATGCTGCGCCATTAGCAACGCTCTGGAATGACAATCATTCTAGAACCCGCTCTCGTATCAATAGTGGGATGATGTCACAATACTCAGACATTCTACTGAGAATGCACATTCATCCCAGTATAAACAAACATATTAATTATTTTTTGGGGGGCTCAGGAACCCAATAATGAAAGTGTAAATGTTTTTCATGTGGTCATGTTAACTTTCCATCTCACTGAATACAGTTCACACTCCTTTGACTTTTTCCACCTTTTCTTTTGTTACAGACGGAATTTAAAATGTATACCATTGAGATTTTGTTTCACCGACATACATGCTGGCATACCCATAACGTCAAAGTGGAACTTTGTTTTTACACATTTTTTACAAATTAATGTCCTGAGTCAATAAGTATTCTCTTTGTTATGGTAAATAGGTTCAGGAGTAATGGTATGATCAGTTGCATGGACTCACTCTGTGTGCATTAATAGTGTTTAACATGATTTTTGAATGACTACCTCATGTCTGTACCACACAAATACAATTTTCTGTATGGTCCCTCAGTCGAGCAGTGAATTTCAAACACAGATTCAACCACAAAGACCAGGGAGTGTAACGGTCGTCTTTCGTTGAGAGAGTGGACCAAGGCACAGCGGGTGATGAATACATAATGAATTTAATTGGCAAGACGAACACTGACACGAAATACACTTGAATAAACTATAAAACAACAAACGACGTAGACAGACCTGAACATGTGAACTTACAAAATAACACGAAGAACGCACGAACAGGAACAGACTACATACACGAACGAAAACGAAACAGTCCCGTGTGGTGCGACATACACAGACACGGAAGACAATCACCCACAAACAAACAGTGAGAACAGCCTACCTTAATATGGTTCTCAATCAGAGGAAACGTCAAACACCTGCCTCTAATTGAGAACCATATCAGGCAACACATTTAACCCAACAAAGAAACACATAACATAGAATGCCCACCCCAACTCACGCCCTGACCAACTAAACACATACAAAAACAATGGAAAACAGGTCAGGAACGTGACAGGGAGGTTTTCCAATGCCTCGCAAAGAAGGGCACCTATTGGTAAAAAAAAGCTGACATTGAATATCCCTTTGAGCATGGTGAAGTTATTAAATACACTTTGGATAGTGTATCAATACATCCAGTCACTACAAAGATACAGGCTTCCTTCCTAACTCAGTTGCCGGAGAGGAAGGAAACCACTCAGGGGTTTCACCATGAAGCCAATGGTACCTTTGAAGCAGTTACAGAGTTTAATGGCTGTGATTGGAGGAAAACTGAGGATGGATCAACAACATAAGGAAATCAGTCAATTGAAATAAATTCATTAGGCCCTAATCTATGGATTTCACATGACTGGGAATACAGATATGCATCTGTTGGTCACAGATACCTTAACAAATTTAGGGGTGTGGATCAGAAAACCAGTCAGTATCTGTTGTAACCACCATTTGCCTGATGCAGCGCGACACATCTCCTTTGCATAGAGTTGATCAGCCTGTTGATTGTGGCCTGTGGAATGTTGTCCCACTCCTCTTCAATGGCTGTGAGAAGTTGCTGGATATTGTCGGGAACTGGAACCACGCTGCAGTACACGTTGATCCAGAGCATCCCAAACATGCTCAATGGGTGACATGACGGTGAGTATGCAGGCCATGGAAGAACTGGGACATTTTCAGCTTCCAGGAATTGTGTACAGATCCTTGCGACATGGGGCCGTGCATTATCATGCTGAAACATGAGGTGAGGAGGCGGATGAATGGCACTTCAGGATCTCTTCACGGTATCTCTGTGCATTTAAATTGCCATCGATAAAATGCAATTGTGTTCGTTGTCCGTAGCTTATGACTGCCCATACCATAACCCCACTGCCACCATGGGGCACTCTGTTCACAACGTTGACATCAGCAAACCGCTCACCCACACGACGTCATACTGTACACGTGGTCTGTGAGGCCGGTAAGACATACTGCCAAATTCTCTAAAACAATGTTGGAGGCGGCTTATGGTAGAGAAATGAACATTAAATTCTCTGGCAACAGCTCTGGTGGACATTCCTGCATTCCAATTGCACAATCCCTCAAGACATGAGACATATGTGGCGTTGTATTGTTGTGACAAACTGTGCATTTTTAGAGTGGCCTTTTATTGTCCCCCAGCACAAGGTGCACCTGTGTAATGATCATGCTGTTTTAATCAGCTTCTTGATATGTCACACCCGTCAGGTGGATGGATTATCGTGGAGAAAGAGAAATGCTCACTGACAGGGATGGAAATATTTTTACACTGAACAACTCACAGCTATAATCGCTGCCAAAGGTGATTCTAATATGTATGACTCTGGGGTGTGAATATTGATTTTAAATGAGATATTTCTGTATTTCATTTTCAGTACATTTTGCAAAGTTGTCTAAAAACATGTTTTCACTTTGTCATGATGAGTTATTGTGTGTAGATTGATGAGAAAATGAATCCATTTAATTCCATTTTTGAATTCAGGCTGTAACGCAACAAAAGGTGGAATAAGTCCAAGAGGTATGACTACTTTGTACCAACCAGCTATAAATAAATATGTAAATAAAATAGTGAACATCAGTAATCTTGTGAAAATCTCACCCTCGTGTTATCAAAACATCTTTTACTTCTGAGTCATTAAACCATAATGAATTATAATGCAGCCCAACCACCCAAACCAATCTGATCTGCATATGCAGAGGGAGTTCATGTCTCTCTGTCCCAAATGGTGCCCTATTCCCTATGTAATCCCCTATGGGCTCTGGTCAAAAGTAGTGCTCTACGTAGGGAATAGGGTGCCATTTTGGGGATTCACAGCGTGTCTCTTCATAACAGAAGTTCCAGCGAGCAGAAAGAAGCAGAAACATCAGAAGGAGCCATTTGTGGTGGCGTGGTTATAAAGGTTAAGTATAGCTGGGGAAAAAATCACATCTTTCCCACCTTGTCAGCTGCTCAGCCTCTTAGGAGACAGCTGCAATTAGTGTGTTCAGGGAGCAGAAAGAGATGGAGAAAGAGCGAGAGAGAGAGAGAAAGAAAGAGATAGGGGAAAGAAAGGGAGAGGGGGTGGTAGAGAGACAGAGAGAGAGAGGGAGAGGGGGGAGAAATGGAAAAGGGGAGGTAGAGAGAGAGAGAGACAGATAGAGGGAGGCTATGTTCACACTGCCCACAAAATGAGGTGGAAACTGAGCTGCACTTCCTAACCTCTTGCCCAATGTATGACCATATTAGAGACACATATTTCCCTCAGATTACACAGACCCATGAAGAATTAGAAAACAAATCCAATTTTGATAAAGTCCCATATCTACTGGGTGAAATACCACAGTGACCAATCACAGCAGCAAGATGTGTGACCTGTTGCCACAAGAAAAGGGCAACTTAGTGAAGAACAAACACCATTGTAAATACAACCCATATTTATGTTTATTTATTTTCCCTTTTGCACTTTAACTATTTGCACATCATTAAAACACGGTATATATAATATGACATTTGAAATGACTCTATTCCTTTGGAACTTCTGTGAGTGTAATGTTTACTGTTCATTTTTATTGTTTATTTCACTTGCTTTGACAATGTTAACATACGTTTCCCATGCCAATAAAGCCCCTTGAATTGAATTGAATTGAGAGAGAGACAGAGACAGAGAGAGAGAGAGAGAGAGAGAGAGAGAGGGGGAGAGAGAGAGAGAGAGAGAGAGAGAGAGAGAGAGAGAGAGAGAGAGAGAGAGAGAGAGAGAGAGAGAGAGAGGGGGAGAGAGAGAGAGAGAGAGAGAGAGAGAGAGAGAGAGAGAGTTTTTTAGTTTTTATAAAACCTTTATTTTATACTCAAGTATTAACACAAATAATGGCACACTGTGCCTTTTCAGAAATTAAACAGCAAATGTGTAATTCTTAAATAAACATAAAATTAAAAATTAAAAAAATAAATATGAAAGCATTTAACTTATTTTCATCAACAAAAAAATAGTTTCCCCTCCTCCACAAAACAAATCGCTCCTTCATAAGCTTCTCCTCGAACAACCGAGAGGAACTCAAAATACACTTTTATTCTCGCTTTGACTAATCCCTCTACAGGATGGGTGGGGCCCCCCCTGCGGGACGGTTGAGCTAACGTAGGCTAATGTGATTAGCATGAGGTTGTAAGTAACAAGAACATTTCCCAGGACATAGACATATCTGATATGGTCAGAAAGCTTAAATTATAGTTCATCTAGCTGCACTGTCTAATTTACAGTAGCTATTACAGTGAAAGAATACCATGCTATTGCTTGAGGAGAGTGCACAATTATGAAGTTGAAAATGTACTAATAAACCAATTAGGCACATTTGGGCAGTCTTGATACAGAATAAAGATACAATTTCACCACGATAACTCTCGCTCCAACATCTCTAATGGTCTCCTTCACTGGTTGCATCACTGCCTGGTTCTACAGCTGCACCATCGAGAGCATCCTGACAGGTTGCATCACTGCCCGGTACGGCAACTGCTCAGCCTCCGACCGCAAGGAACTATAGAGGGTAGTGCGAACGGCCCAGTACATCACCGGGGCAAAGATTCCTGCCATCCAGGACCTCTATACAAGGCAGTGTCAGAGGGAGGCCCTAAAAATTGTAAAAGACTCCAGCCACCCTAGTCATAGACTGTTCTCTCTGTTACCTCACGGCAAGCGGTACTGGAGCGCCAAGTCTAGGTCCAATAGGCCTCAACCCCTCCCATCTATCTCTGAACACCATCCAGTCCCATCCTTCAGCTCCACTCAACCCCTCCCATCTATCTCTGAACACCATGCGGTTGTCACGCCCTGACCTTAGATATCTGTTTTTCTATATATTTTGGTTAGGTCAGGGTGTGACTAGGGTGGGTACGCTAGTTTTCTATGTCTAGGGTTTTTGTATGTCTAGGGGTTTTGTATGTCTATGGGTGTTGTATGTCTATGTTGGCCTGATATGGTTCCCAATCAGAGACGGCTGTTTATCGTTGTCTCTGATTGTGGATCATATTTAGGTAGCCATTTTCCTGGTTTGTGTTGTGGGATCTTGTCTACATTGAGTTACCTGAGTGCACACCTGTAGCTTCACGTCACGTCACGTCACGTTTCGTTCGTTTGGTTGGTTGGTTGATGGTTTGTTGTTTTGTTAGGTGAGTTTCTCTTTATTAAAACGATGTGGAACTCTACTCACGCTGCGCCTTGGTCTCATCCTCTTTACGACCAACGTGAAAGAAGATCCCACCACCAACAAAGGACCAAGCAGCGTGCCCAGGAGGGGGAAGTATCCTGGACTTGGGAGGAGATCCTGGCAGGACAGGATTGCCTTCCTTGACAGGAGTCGCCTAGGAGCATGAGAGGACAGCAACGACGTCGGGGAGGTAGGCCACAGAAACCCCAAGACATTTTTTGGGGGGGGCACATGGAGCAGTCGGCGGAGCCGAGGAGTGAACCAGAGCCAGTCTGGGAGAAGAAGGAGAATTCGGAGGAGAGAGAAATGGGGGAGTTGTTGAGTTGGTGGAGGAAGCACGGATTTGGAATAAAGGAACGTGTTGTCAGTTTGGTGCCACCTGAGTCAGCTCCCCGTACTCGTCCTGAAACGTGTGTTAAAGTTCCGGAACAATCGATGCCGGCTATACACACCAGGTCTCCAGTATACCTTCACAACCCAGTGCGTCTTGTGCCAACTCCTCGCACTCTCCCTCAAGTGCGTGTCCCCAGTCAGGTTCATCCTGTTCTGCGACGGTCGACGGTCCGGAACCTCCTGCGACGGTCAGCGGTTCGGAGCCTCCAGCAGGGGTTCTCGGTTCGGAGCCTCCAGCAGGGGTTCTCGGTTCGGAGCCTCCAGCGACGATCCACGGTCCGGGGCCTCCAGAGACGACCCACGGTCCGGAGCTTCCAGAGCTGCGTCCAGAACTGCGTCCTGATATGGTCCCAATCAGAGACAGCTGTTTATCGTTGTCTCTGATTGGGGATCATATTTAGGTAGCCATTTTCCTCATTTGTGTTGTGGGATCTTGTAACGGCAGATTTCCTCCTCTTCGTCTGAAGAGGAGGTGTAGCAGGGATCGGACCAACACGCAGCGTGGTAAGTGTCCATGTTTTAATATAATAAACTGAACATGACACAATACAAAATAACAAAGAGAATCTACCCGAAAACAGTCCCGTGTGGCACAAACACTGACACAAGAAACAAACACCCACAAACCAACAGTGAAAACAGGCTACCTAAATATGGTTCCCAATCAGAGACAATGAATGACAGCTGCCTCTGATTGAGAACCATATCAGGCCAAACTAGAAAAACCCCACATAGAAACAGACAACATAGATAATACCCACCCAACTCACGCCCTGACCAACAAAATAAAGACCAAAAAAAGTAAATAAGGTCAGAAACGTGACAGATCTTGTCTACATTGAGTTGCCTGAGTGCACACCTGTAGCTTCACGTTTCGTTTGGCTGTTTGTTGTTTTGTTAGGTGAGTTTCTCTTTATTAAAACTATGTGGAACTCTACTCACGCTGCTCCTTGGTCTCATCCTCTTTACGACCAACGTGACAGCGGTTTGATTTCTGTTTGCTATATATTTTCAACTGTCTGGCAAAAGTTCTAATCTATTCTCATAGTTTCTACAGATTGTAAATTTAAAAATAAACATTTAGCTAAAAGTGTTATTATAGTATTGATTGGTTGACTATGACTTTTCAGATCACCCCAGTAGTGCTATCTACAGGGTTAGCTCCAGGTTAATGTTGTAATTCTTCAGCCATTCCTGGACCTGTGACCAAAAACAAGCAACATATGGACAGTACCAAAACAAATGATCTAATGATTCTGTCTCTTTGCTGAAAAATCTGCAGAGCTGTTATGGTTTCATCCCCATATATATACAGTGGGGAGAAGAAGTATTTGAAACACTGCCGATTTTGCAGGTTTTCCTACTTACAAAGCATGTAGAGGTCTGTAATTTTTATCATAGGTACACTTCAACTGTGAGAGACGGAATCTAAAACAAAAATCCAGAAAATCACATTGTATGATTTTTAAGTAATTCATTTGCATTTTATTGCAAGACATAAGTATTTGATACATCAGAAAAGCAGAACTTAATATTTGGTACAGAAACCTTTGTTTGCAATTACAGAGATCATACGTTTCCTGTAGTTCTTGACCAGGTTTGCACACACTGCAGCAGGGATTTTGGCCCACTCCTCCATACAGACCTTCTCCAGATCCTTCAGGTTTCGGGGCTGTCGCTGGGCAATACGGACTTTCAGCTCCCTCCAAAGATTTTCTATTGGGTTCAGGTCTGGAGACTGGCTAGGCCACTCCAGGACCTTGAGATGCTTCTTACGGAGCCACTCCTTAGTTGCCCTGGCTGTGTGTTTCGGGTCGTTGTCATGCTGGAAGACCCAGCCACGACCCATCTTCAATGCTCTTACTGAGGGAAGGAGGTTGTTGGCCAAGATCTCGCGATACATGGCCCCATCCATCCTCCCCTCAATACGGTGCAGTCGTCCTGTCCCCTTTGCAGAAAAGCATCATTGTGCTGTCTCCTCGGCAGATCAGGGTCATTGTTCTATCTCCTCGGCAGATCAGGGTCATTGTGCTGTCTCCTCGGCAGATCAGAGTCATTGTGCTGTCTCCTCAACAGATCAGGGTCATTGTGCTGTCTCCTCGCCAGATCAGGGTCATTGTGCTGTCTCCTCAGCAGATCAGGGTCATTGTGCTGTCTCCTCAGCAGATCAGGGTCATTGTGCTGTCTCCTCCGTCAGCAGATCAGGGTCATTGTGCTGTCTCCCCGGCAGATCAGGGTCATTGTGCTGTCTCCTCAGCAGATCAGGGTCATTGTGCTGTCTCCTCAGCAGATCAGGGTCATTGTGCTGTCTCCTCAACAGATCAGGGTCATTGTGCTGTCTCCTCAACAGATCAGGGTCATTGTGCTGTCTCCTCAGCAGATCAGGGTCATTGTGCTGTCTCCTCAGCAGATCAGGGTCATTGTGCTGTCTCCTCAGCAGATCAGGGTCATTGTGCTGTCTCCTCTGCAGATCAGGGTCATTGTTCTGTCTCCTCTACAGATCAGGGTCATTGTTCTGTCTCCTCTGCAGATCAGGGTCATTGTGCTGTCTCCTCTGCAGATCAGGGTCATTGTTCTGTCTCCTCGGAAGATCAGGGTCATTGTGCTGTCTCCTCTACAGATCAGGGTCATTGTGCTGTCTCCTCTGCAGATCAGGGTCATTGTTCTGTCTCCTCTGCAGATCAGGGTCATTATGCTGTCTCCTCAGCAGATCAGGGTCATTGTGCTGTCACCTCGGCAGATCAGTGTCATTGTTCTGTCTCCACGGCAGATCAGTGTCATTGTTCTGTCTCCACGGCAGATCAGGGTCATTGTGCTGCCTCCTCTGCAGATCAGGGTAATTGTGCTGTCTCCTCGGCAGATCAGTGTCATTGTGCTGTCTCCTCGGCAGATCAGGGTCATTGTGCTGTCTCCTCTGCAGATCAGGGTCATTGTGCTGTCTCCTCGGCAGATCAGGGTCATTGTTCTGTCTCCACGGCAGATCAGGGTCATTGTGCTGTCTTCTCGGCAGATCAGGGTCATTGTGATCGAATCTTGAGAAAAGATGTTTGTCTCCTCTGGTAGGGTGGCGTTGGTGACCTACTCTGGTAGGGTGGCGTTGGTGACCGCGGTTTGGCCGGCTTTCTTTTTGTAATCTGTGATCGTTAGGAGCCCCTGCCACCTTCGCTTTGTGTCCGACCCGTTGAATTGCTCCTCCACTTTGTCCCTATACTTGTGTTTTGACCATCTTGATCGATCTGCGTAGGTCGTATTTCTACTGTTTAACCATATTATAACCTCCCAGGTCACCTTGCCCTGTTTATAAGCAGCATCTCTCTCTCTGTCAATTTTCCTACAAGGCTGCTATGAATCTATGGTTTTTGATTTGGGAACGTTTTTGAAACACACTATCACCTCATCTATGCGTTTGTTTAATGAATCCAGGGACTGAGTCGGAGTATTCATTGATGTTAACTCTAGATTTGACGAGAAGATTAACGTGAGCCAATGTCACGGGCCATCACACTGTAAAATCCCTGATTAGCACGTCTGTCTGTCTTCTGAGCCGGTCTGTCAGTATGTCTGACAGGCAACCAGGCAGTTAGACAGACAGACAGACTGACAGAAAGGCAGACAGAAAGAAAGAGAGAAAGGCAGACAAAAAGGCAGACAGAAAGGCAGACAAAAAGGCAGACAGAAAGGCAGACAGAAAGGCAGACAGACAGAAAGGCAGGCAGACAGACAGACAGACCATTTCAAGTTAGGACTAGAGTTGATTTCACGCAAACTCTAACCATAGCTTCATGTCCCCTACCATCTCGACCCTAGTCCTAACAGTAACTAACCCTAGTCCTAACAGTAACTAACCCTAGTCCTAACAGTAACTAACCCTAGTCCTAATAGTAACTAACCCTAGTCCTAACAGTAATTAACCCTAACTTCATGTCCCCTACAAACTCAACCCTAGTCCTAACAGTAACTAACCCTAGTCCTAACAGTAACTAACCCTAGTCCTAACAGTAACTAACCCTAGTCCTAACAGTAACTAACCCTAGTCCTAACTAACCCTAGTCCTAACAGTAACTAACCCTAGTCCTGACAGTAACTAACCCTAGTCCTAACAGTAACTAACCCTAGTCCTAACAGTAACTAACCCTAGTCCTGACAGTAACTAACCCTAGTCCTAACAGTAACTAACCCTAGTCCTAACAGTAACTAACCCTAGTCCTAACAGTAACTAACCCTAGTCCTGACAGTAACTAACCCTAGTCCTAACAGTAACTAACCCTAGTCCTGACAGTAACTAACCCTAGTCCTAACAGTAACTAACCCTAGTCCTAACAGTAACTAACCCTAGTCCTGACAGTAACTAACCCTAGTCCTAACAGTAACTAACCATAGTCCTAACAGTAACTAACCCTAGTCCTAACAGTAACTAACCCTAGTCCTAACAGTAACTAACCCTAGTCCTAACAGTAACTAACCCTAGTCCTGACAGTAACTAACCATAGCTTCCTGTCCCCTCCCATCTCAACCCTAGTCCTAACAGTAACTAACCCTAGTCCTAACAGTAACTAACCCTAGTCCTAACAGTAACTAACCCTAGTACTAACAGTAACTAACCCTAGTCCTAACAGTAACTAACCCTAGTCCTGACAGTAACTAACCCTAGTCCTGACAGTAACTAACCCTAGTCCTAACAGTAACTAACCCTAGTCCTAACAGTAACTAACCCTAGTCCTAACAGTAACTAACCCTAGTCCTGACAGTAACTAACCCTAGTCCTAACAGTAACTAACCCTAGTCCTAACAGCAACTAACCCTAGTCCTAACAGTAACTAACCCTAGTCCTGACAGTAACTAACCCTAACTTCCTGTCCTCTCCCATCTCAACCCTAGTCCTAACAGTAACTAACCCTAGTCCTAACAGTAACTAACCCTAGTCCTAACAGTAACTAACCCTAACCCTAACCCTAACAGTAACTAACCCTAGTCCTAACAGTAACTAACCCTAACCCTAACCCTAACAGTAACTAACCCTAGTCCTAACAGTAACTAACCATAGCTTCATGTCCCCTACCATCTCGACCCTAGTCCTAACAGTAACTAACCCTAGTCCTAACAGTAACTAACCCTAACCCTAACCCTAACAGTAACTAACCCTAGTCCTAACAGTAACTAACCCTAGTCCTAACAGTAACTAACCATAGCTTCATGTCCCCTCCCATCTCGACCCTAGTCCTAACAGTAACTAACCCTAGTCCTAACAGTAACTAACCCTAGTCCTAACAGTAACTAACCCTAGTCCTAACAGTAACTAACCCTAACCCTAACCCTAACAGTAACTAACCCTAGTCCTAACAGTAACTAACCCTAGTCCTAACAGTAACTAACCATAGCTTCATGTCCCCTACCATCTCAACCCTAGTCCTAACAGTAACTAACCCTAGTCCTAACAGTAACTAACCCTAGTCCTAACAGTAACTAACCATAGTCCTAACAGTAACTAACCCTAGTCCTAACAGTAACTAACCCTAGTCCTAACAGTAACTAACCCTAGTCCTAACAGTAACTAACCCTAGTCCTAACAGTAACTAACCCTAACCCTAACAGTAACTAACCCTAGTCCTAACAGTAACTAACCCTAACTTCCTGTCCCCTCCCATCTCAACCCTAGTCCTCACAGTAACTAACCCTAGTCCTAACAGTAACTAACCATAGTCCTAACAGTAACTAACCCTAGTCCTAACAGTAACTAACCCTAACTTCATGTCCCCTACCATCTCAACCCTAGTCCTAACAGTAACTAACCCTAGTCCTAACAGTAACTAACCATAGTCCTAACAGTAACTAACCCTAGTCCTAACAGTAACTAACCCTAGTCCTAACAGTAACTAACCCTAGTCCTAACAGTAACTAACCCTAGTCCTAACAGTAACTAACCCTAGTCCTAACAGTAACTAACCCTAGTCCTAACAGTAACTAACCCTAGTCCTAACAGTAACTAACCCTAACTTCCTGTCCCCTCCCATCTCAACCCTAGTCCTAACAGTAACTAACCCTAGTCCTAACAGTAACTAACCCTAACTTCCTGTCCCCTCCCATCTCAACCCTAGTCCTAACAGTAACTAACCCTAGTCCTAACAGTAACTAACCCTAGTCCTAACAGTAACTAACCCTAGTCCTAACAGTAACTAACCCTAGTCCTAACAGTAACTAAACCTAACTTCCTGTCCTCTCCCATCTCAACCCAAGTCCTAACAGTAACTAACTCTAGTCCTAACAGTAACTAACCCTAGTCCTAACAGTAACTAACCCTAGTCCTAATAGTAACTAACCCTAGTCCTAACAGTAACTAACCCTAGTCCTAACAGTAACTAACCATAGTCCTAACAGTAACTAACCCTAGTCCTAACAGTAACTAACCCTAGTCCTAACAGTAACTAACCCTAGTCCTAACAGTAACTAACCCTAGTCCTAACAGTAACTAACCCTAACTTCCTGTCCCCTCCCATCTCAACCCTAGTCCTAACAGTAACTAACCCTAACTTCCTGTCCTCTCCCATCTCAACCCTAGTCCTAACAGCAACTAACCCTAGTCCTAACAGTAACTAACCCTAGTCCTAACAGTAACTAACCCTAACTTCCTGTCCCCTCCCATCTCAACCCTAGTCCTCACAGTAACTAACCCTAGTCCTAACAGTAACTAACCCTAGTCCTAACAGTAACTAACCCTAGTCCTAATAGTAACTAACCCTAGTCCTAACAGTAACTAACTATAGCTTCATGTCCCCTCCCATCTCGACCCTAGTCCTAACAGTAACTAACCCTAGTCCTAACAGTAACTAACCCTAGTCCTAACAGTAACTAACCCTAGTCCTAACAGTAACTAACCCTAGTCCTAACAGTAACTAACCCTAGTCCTAACAGTAACTAACCCTAGTCCTAACAGTAACTAACCCTAGTCCTGACAGTAACTAACCCTAACTTCATGTCCCCTCCCATCTCAACCCTAGTCCTAACAGTAACTAACCCTAGTCCTAACAGTAACTAACCCTAACTTCATGTCCCCTACCATCTCAACCCTAGTCCTAACAGTAACTAACCCTAGTCCTAACAGTAACTAACCCTAACTTCATGTCCCCTACCATCTCAACCCTAGTCCTAACAGTAACTAACCCTAACCCTAACAGTAACTAACCCTAGTCCTAACAGTAACTAACCCTAACTTCATGTCCCCTACCATCTCAACCCTAGTCCTAACAGTAACTAACCCTAGTCCTAACAGTAACTAACCCCAGTCCTAACAGTAACTAACCCTAGTCCTAACAGTAACTAACCCTAGTCCTAACAGTAACTAACCATAGCTTCCTGTCCCCTCCCATCTCAACCCTAGTCCTAACAGTAACTAACCCTAGTCCTAACAGTAACTAACCCTAACTTCCTGTCCTCTCCCATCTCAACCCTAGTCCTAACAGTAACTAACCCTAACCCTAACAGTAACTAACCCTAGTCCTAACAGTAACTAACCCTAACTTCCTGTCCTCTCCCATCTCAACCCTAGTCCTAACAGTAACTAACCCTAGTCCTAACAGTAACTAACCCTAACTTCATGTCCCCTACCATCTCAACCCTAGTCCTAACAGTAACTAACCCTAGTCCTGACAGTAACTAACCCTAGTCCTAACAGTAACTAACCCTAGTCCTAACAGTAACTAACCCTAGTCCTGACAGTAACTAACCCTAGTCCTAACAGTAACTAACCATAGTCCTAACAGTAACTAACCCTAGTCCTAACAGTAACTAACCCTAGTCCTAACAGTAACTAACCCTAGTCCTAACAGTAACTAACCCTAGTCCTAACAGTAACTAACCCTAGTCCTAACAGTAACTAACCCTAGTCCTAACAGTAACTAACCCTAGTCCTAACAGTAACTAACCCTAGTCCTAACAGTAACTAACCCTAGTCCTGACAGTAACTAACCCTAGTCCTAACAGTAACTAACCATAGTCCTAACAGTAACTAACCCTAGTCCTGACAGTAACTAACCCTAGTCCTAACAGTAACTAACCCTAGTCCTAACAGTAACTAACCCTAGTCCTAACAGTAACTAACCCTAGTCCTAACAGTAACTAACCCTAGTCCTAACAGTAACTAACCCTAGTCCTGACAGTAACTAACCATAGTCCTAACAGTAACTAACCCTAGTCCTAACAGTAACTAACCCTAGTCCTGACAGTAACTAACCCTAGTCCTAACAGTAACTAACCCTAGTCCTAAGAGTAACTAACCATAGTCCTAACAGTAACTAACCCTAGTCCTAACAGTAACTAACCCTAGTCCTAACAGTAACTAACCCTAGTCCTAACAGTAACTAACCCTAGTCCTAACAGTAACTAACCCTAGTCCTAACAGTAACTAACCCTAGTCCTAACAGTAACTAACCCTAGTCCTGACAGTAACTAACCCTAGTCCTGACAGTAACTAACCCTAACTTCCTGTCCCCTCCCAGCTCAACCCTAGTCCTAAGAGTAACTAACCCTAGTCCTAATAGTAACTAACCCTAGTCCTAACAGTAACTAACCCTAACCCTAACCCTAACAGTAACTAACCCTAGTCCTAACAGTAACTAACCCTAGTCCTAACAGTAACTAACCCTAGTCCTAACAGTAACTAACCATAGCTTCATGTCCCCTACCATCTCAACCCTAGTCCTAACAGTAACTAACCCTTGTCCTAACAGTAACTAACCCTTGTCCTAACAGTAACTAACCCTAGTCCTAACAGTAACTAACCATAGCTTCATGTCCCCTACCATCTCGACCCTAGTCCTAACAGTAACTAACCCTAACTTCCTGTCCCCTCCCATCTCAACCCTAGTCCTAACAGTAACTAACCCTAGTCCTAACAGTAACTAACCCTAGTCCTAACAGTAACTAACCCTAGTCCTAACAGTAACTAACCCTAGTCCTAACAGTAACTAACCCTAGTCCTAACAGTAACTAACCCTAGTCCTAACAGTAACTAACCCTAACTTCCTGTCCTCTCCCATCTCAACCCTAGTCCTAACAGTAACTAACCCTAGTCCTAACAGTAACTAACCCTAGTCCTAACAGTAACTAACCATAGCTTCCTGTCCCCTCCCATCTCAACCCTAGTCCTAACAGTAACTAACCCTAGTCCTAACAGTAACTAACCCTAACTTCCTGTCCTCTCCCATCTCAACCCTAGTCCTAACAGTAACTAACCCTAACCCTAACAGTAACTAACCCTAGTCCTAACAGTAACTAACCCTAACTTCCTGTCCCCTCCCATCTCAACCCTAGTCCTAACAGTAACTAACCCTAGTCCTAACAGTAACTAACCCTAGTCCTAACAGTAACTAACCCTAGTCCTAACAGTAACTAACCCTAGTCCTAACAGTAACTAACCCTAACTTCATGTCCCGTCCCAGCTCAACCCTTGTCCTAACCCTTGGTCCATATCTATGTCAATATCCTCTCTGTGGAGGTGGGAAAGAGGAGAGAGGTGGAGGTGGGAGAGAGAAGAGGGAGAGAGAAGAGGGAGAGAGAGGAGGGAGAGAGAAAGAGTAGGGAGGGAGAGGAGGACGAGAGAGGAGGGCGAGAGAGGAGGACGAGAGAGGAGGGAGAGAGAAAGAGTAGGGCGAGAGAGGAAGAGAGAAGAGGGAGAGAGAAGAGGGAGAGAGAAAGAGTAGGGCGAGAGAAGAGGGAGAGAGAAGAGGGAGAGAGAGGAGGGAGAGGGAGAAGGAGAGAATGAAGGATAGTGGGGGGGTGAGGAAGAGAGAGGAGGGAGAAAGAGATTGAAGAGAGAGAGGAGAGAGAAAGAGATTGAAGAGAGAGAGAGAGGAGGGAGAAAGAGATCGAAGAGAGAGAGAGGGAGAGCGAGAGAGGAGGGTGTCATGTCTGTGATGCCTTTCTCTACACGTCCATATTGTGAAGTTAATCATTCCCCATTGAATGCAATGTATTGACTTAGGCGTAAACCCTGTGACACTCATCTTTTAACATCGAATGCAAATGATTGACGTAAGGTTCAACTGGTTAATGCTTATCTTTTCCCATGAACTGCAATGCATTGAGCAAAACACCATCTACTTTGACATTTTACCTGTTTTCATAAACATGCCAGGGTGACGTTTTCAGGCTGATAACGGACTGGAAAAGGTTTAGATCAAGATTCTCCCATGAATTAATAAATTAGTACGGAGTCATTTAGAAGATGTGTCGATGGGGCCTCCCGAGTGGCGCGGTGGTCTAAGGTAACTGCATCGCAGTGCTAGCTGTGTTCCACTAGAGATTCTGGTTTCGAGTCCAGGCTCTGTCGTGACCGGGACACCCACGGGGCGGCGCACAGTTGGCCCAGCGTCGTCCGGGTTAGGGGAAGGTTTGGCCAGGCAGGGATGTTCAAGTCCCATCGTGCACTGGCGACTCCTGTAGCGGGCTGGGCACAGTGCATGCTGACACGGTCGCCAGGTGCACGGTGTTTCCTCCTCTGACACATTGGTGCTTCCGGGTTGGATGGGCATTGTGTTAAGTAGCAGTGAGGCTTGGCTGGGTCGGGTTTCGGAGGACACACGGCTCTCGACCTTCACCTCTCCCTGAGTCCGTACGGGAGTTGCAGCGATGAGACAAGACTGTAACTACCAATTGGATATCACGAAATTGGGGAGAAAACGGGGTAAAAAATAAGTCGTGTAGATACAGCTCTGGGGTTTTTAAACAGGTTGTGCATCTTATTCAGGTTTATTTAATAAAAAATCGGAGTGGATTTGTGATTTCTCCAACAACAGGATCGCGTAATTCTCTATCCTGCCAGTAAAACTCTGCTCCACCATCCGGTCACTGTTGTTCTCGTTCTCCACTATGATTATTGTCGACGCAGTATTTGTGTTCCCTGTTATAATGGTTTACAGTAGTTAATAATCCATCTGCTTCCCATTGGCTCAGACCATACACTCCTGTTCCACTACTAACCCCTGACCTCTCACCTATGACCTCTACTCAACCATTTCTACATATTTGGACAGAGTTGGGTATGAGACTACCCTCTAGCCTCTACACATGGCTATACACTCCATGGTTCTAGGAACCCCTTGTCTTTCTTTCTAAGAGTGTAGTGTCAGTATGTACACCACCCGATAAGGGATCATAGCTTCCATCTGAATTCACACGGTCGGTCTGTGTTATGTAAAGAGCCGTACTTCATGTTTTGTTGTCTACGACGTCTGTCTGTAATATAGTCATGCTGAGTTAGAGAGAGACTAGAGAGGCTTGACATGCTGAGTTAGAGAGAGACTAGAGAGGCTTGACATGCTGAGTTAGAGAGAGAGACTAGAGAGGCTTGACATGCTGAGTTAGAGAGAGACTAGAGAGGCTTGACATACTGAGTTAGAGAGAGACTAGAGAGGCTTGACATGCTGAGTTAGAGAGAGACTAGAGAGGCTTGACATGCTGAGTTAGAGAGAGACTAGAGAGGCTTGACATGCTGAGTTAGAGAGAGACTAGAGAGGCTTGACATGCTGAGTTAGAGAGAGAGACTAGAGAGGCTTGACATGCTGAGTTAGAGAGAGACTAGAGAGGCTTGACATACTGAGTTAGAGAGAGACTAGAGAGGCTTGACATGCTGAGTTAGAGAGAGACTAGAGAGGCTTGACATGCTGAGTTAGAGAGAGACTAGAGAGGCTTGACATGCTGAGTTAGAGAGAGACTAGAGAGGCTTGACATGCTGAGTTATAGAGAGACTAGAGAGGCTTGACATGCTGAGTAAGAGAGAGACTAGAGAGGCTTGACATACTGAGTTATAGAGAGACTAGAGAGGCTTGACATGCTGAGTTATAGAGAGACTAGAGAGGCTTGACATACTGAGTTAGAGAGAGACTAGAGAGGCTTGACATACTGAGTTATAGAGAGACTAGAGAGGCTTGACATACTGAGTTAGAGAGAGACTAGAGAGGCTTGACATGCTGAGTTATAGAGAGACTAGAGAGGCTTGACATGCTGAGTTATAGAGAGACTAGAGAGGCTTGACATGCTGAGTTATAGAGAGACTAGAGAGGCTTGACATGCTGAGTTATAGAGAGACTAGAGAGGCTTGACATGCTGAGTTAGAGAGAGACTAGAGAGGCTTGACATACTGAGTTAGAGAGAGACTAGAGAGGCTTGACATGCTGAGTTAGAGAGGGACTAGAGAGGCTTGACATGCTGAGTTAGAGAGGCTGCTACTGACACCTTCTGAATGCCTCCAATTCACCATGTCTCCCCTGCCGTGCCCGAGGCGGCGTCAAACCACATGTCATCTTGCTCAGGATGGGGGCCACACACACTTGAAGATGAGACCTATTGAACACCTTCTGAATGACTCCAATTCACCATGTCTCCCCTGCCGTGCCCGAGCCGGCGTCGAACCACACGTCATCTTGCTCAGGATGGGGGCCACACACACTTGAAGATGAGACCTATTGGACAGAAACATATGGTTGCGTACAGTTTTGCCAACGCAAATCAAATCAAATAAATTTTTATTTGCGGGTGTAGCGAAATGCTTGTGCTTCTAGTTCCGACAGTGCAGCATTATCTAACAAGTAATATCTAACAAATTACACAACAAATACCTAATACACACAAATCCAGTGCTGCTGGAATGAGGCAAACCAGCAGTGGGATGCAGGGTGCTATGCTGCTGGAATGAGGTAAACCAGCAGTGGGATGCAGGGTGCTATGCTGCTGGAATGAGGCAAACCAGCGGTGGGATGCAGGGTGCTATGCTGCTGGAATGAGATAAACCAGCGGTGGGATGCAGGGTGCTATGCTGCTGGAATGAGGCAAACCAGCGGTGGGATGCAGGGTGCTATGCTGCTGGAATGAGGTAAACCAGCAGTGGGATGCAGGGTGCTATGCTGCTGGAATGAGGTAAACCAGCAGTGGGATGCAGGGTGCTATGCTGCTGGAATGAGGCAAACCAGCAGTGGGATGCAGGGTGCTATGCTGCTGGAATGAGGCAAACCAGCGGTGGGATGCAGGGTGCTATGCTGCTGGAATGAGGCAAACCAGCGATGGGATGCAGGGTGCTATGCTGCTGGAATGAGGTAAACCAGCAGTGGGATGCAGGGTGCTATGCTGCTAGAATGAGGCAAACCAGCAGTGGGATGCAGGGTGCTATGCTGCTGGAATGAGGCAAACCAGCGGTGGGATGCAGGGTGCTATGCTGCTGGAATGAGATAAACCAGCGGTGGGATGCAGGGTGCTATGCTGCTGGAAAGAGATAAACCAGCGGTGGGATGCAGGGTGCTATGCTGCTGGAATGAGGCAAACCAGCAGTGGGATGCAGGGTGCAATGCTGCTGGAATGAGGCAAACCAGCAGTGGGATGCAGGGTGCTATGCTGCTGGAATGAGGCAAACCAGCGGTGGGATGCAGGGTGCTATGCTGCTGGAATGAGATAAACCAGTGGTGGGATGCAAGGTGCTATGCTGCTGGAATGAGGCAAACCAGCGGTGGGATGCAGGGTGCTATGCTGCTGGAATGAGGCAAACCAGCAGTGGGATGCAGGGTGCTATGCTGCTGGAATGAGGCAAACCAGCAGTGGGATGCAGGGTGCTATGCTGCTGGAATGAGGCAAACCAGCGGTGGGATGCAGGGTGCTATGCTGCTGGAATGAGGCAAACCAGCGGTGGGATGCAGGGTGCTATGCTGCTGGAATGAGGCAAACCAGCAGTGGGATGCAGGGTGCTATGCTGCTGGAATGAGGCAAACCAGCGGTGGGATGCAGGGTGCTATGCTGCTGGAATGAGGCAAACCAGCGGTGGGATGCAGGGTGCTATGCTGCTGGAATGAGGTAAACCAGCGGTGGGATGCAGGGTGCTATGCTGCTGGAATGAGGCAAACCAGCGATTGGATGCAGGGTGCTATGCTGCTGGAATGAGATAAACCAGCGGTGGGATGCAGGGTGCTATGCTGCTGGAATGAGATAAACCAGCGGTGGGATGCAGGGTGCTATGCTGCTGGAATGAGATAAACCAGCGGTGGGATGCAGGGTGCTATGCTGCTGGAATGAGGCAAACCAGCGGTGGGATGCAGGGTGCTATGCTGCTGGAATGAGGCAAACCAGCAGTGGGATGCAGGGTGCTATGCTGCTGGAATGAGGCAAACCAGCAGTGGGATGCAGGGTGCTATGCTGCTGGAATGAGGCAAACCAGCGGTGGGATGCAGGGTGCTATGCTGCTGGAATGAGATAAACCAGCGGTGGGATGCAGGGTGCTATGCTGCTGGAATGAGGCAAACCAGCGGTGGGATGCAGGGTGCTATGCTGCTGGAATGAGATAAACCAGCGGTGGGATGCAGGGTGCTATGCTGCTGGAATGAGGCAAACCAGCGGTGGGATGCAGGGTGCTATGCTGCTGGAATGAGGCAAACCAGCAGTGGGATGCAGGGTGCAATGCTGCTAGAATGAGGCAAACCAGCAGTGGGATGCAGGGTGCTATGCTGCTGGAATGAGGCAAACCAGCGGTGGGATGCAGGGTGCTATGCTGCTGGAATGAGATAAACCAGTGGTGGGATGCAAGGTGCTATGCTGCTGGAATGAGGCAAACCAGCGGTGGGATGCAGGGTGCTATGCTGCTGGAATGAGGCAAACCAGCAGTGGGATGCAGGGTGCTATGCTGCTGGAATGAGGCAAACCAGCAGTGGGATGCAGGGTGCTATGCTGCTGGAATGAGGCAAACCAGCGGTGGGATGCAGGGTGCTATGCTGCTGGAATGAGGCAAACCAGCGGTGGGATGCAGGGTGCTATGCTGCTGGAATGAGGCAAACCAGCAGTGGGATGCAGGGTGCTATGCTGCTGGAATGAGGCAAACCAGCGGTGGGATGCAGGGTGCTATGCTGCTGGAATGAGGCAAACCAGCGGTGGGATGCAGGGTGCTATGCTGCTGGAATGAGGCAAACCAGCAGTGGGATGCAGGGTGCTATGCTGCTGGAATGAGGCAAACCAGCAGTGGGATGCAGGGTGCTATGCTGCTGGAATGAGGCAAACCAGCGGTGGGATGCAGGGTGCTATGCTGCTGGAATGAGGAAAACCAGCAGTGGGATGCAGGGTGCTATGCTGCTGGAATGAGGCAAACCAGCGGTGGGATGCAGGGTGCTATGCTGCTGGAATGAGGCAAACCAGCGATTGGATGCAGGGTGCTATGCTGCTGGAATGAGGTAAACCAGCAGTGGGATGCAGGGTGCTATGCTGCTAGAATGAGGCAAACCAGCAGTGGGATGCAGGGTGCTATGCTGCTGGAATGAGGCAAACCAGCGGTGGGATGCAGGGTGCTATCTTGCTGGAATGAGGCAAACCAGCGGTGGGATGCAGGGTGCTATGCTGCTGGAATGAGGCAAACCAGCAGTGGGATGCAGGGTGCAATGCTGCTGGAATGAGGCAAACCAGCAGTGGGATGCAGGGTGCTATGCTGCTGGAATGAGGCAAACCAGCAGTGGGATGCAGGGTGCTATGCTGCTGGAATGAGGCAAACCAGCAGTGGGATGCAGGGTGCTATGCTGCTGGAATGAGGCAAACCAGCGATGGGATGCAGGGTGCTATGCTGCTGGAATGAGGCAAACCAGCGGTGGGATGCAGGGTGCTATGCTTCTGGAATGAGGCAAACCAGCAGTGGGATGCAGGGTGCTATGCTGCTGGAATGAGGCAAACCAGCGGTGGGATGCAGGGTGCTATGCTGCTGGAATGAGGTAAACCAGCGGTGGGATGCAGGGTGCTATGCTGCTGGAAGAGGCAAACCAGCAGGTGGGATGCAGGGTGCTATGCTGCTGGAATGAGGCATAAACCAGCGTGTGGATGCAGGGTGCTATGCTGCTGGAATGAGAGAAACCAGCAGGTGGGATGCAGGGTGCTATGCTGCTGGAATGAGATAAACCAGCGGTGGGATGCAGGTTGTATGCTGCTGGAATGAGGCAAAACCAGCGGTGGGATGCAGGGTGCTATGCTGCTGGAATGAGGCAAACCAGCAGTGGGATGCAGGGTGCTATGCTGCTGGAATGAGGCAAACCAGCAGGTGGGATGCAGGGTGCTATGCTGCTGGAATGAGGCAACCAGCGGTGGGATGCAGGGTGCTATGCTGCTGGAATGAGGCAAACCAGCAGTGGAGATGCAGGGTGCTATGCTGCTGGAATGAGTCAAACCAGCAGGTGGGATGCAGGGTGCTATGCTTGCTGGAATGAGGCAAACCAGCGGTGGGATGCAGGTGCTATGCTTGCTGGAATGAGGCAAACCAGCAGTGGGATGCAGGGTGCTATGCTGCTGGCAGGAGGCAAACCAGCAGTGGGATGCAGGGTGCTATGCTGCTGGAATGAGGCAAACCAGCAGTGGGATGCAGGGTGCTATGCTGCTGGAATGAGGCAAACCAGCGTGGGATGCAGGGTGCTATGCTGCTGGAATGAGGCATAACCAGCAGTGGGATGCAGGGTGCTATGCTGCTGGAATGAGCAAACCAGCGGTGGGATGCAGGGTGCTATGCTGGCTGGAATGAGGCAAACCAGCAGTGGGATGCAGGGTGCTATGCTGCTGGAATGAGCAAACCATCGGTGGATGCAGGGTGCTATGCTGCTGGAATGAGGCAAACCAGCGATGGATGCAGGTGCTATGCTGCTGGAATGAGGCAAACCAGCGGTGGGATGCAGGGTGCAATGCTGCTGGAATGAGATAAACCAGCGGTGGGATGCAGGCTGCTATGCTGCTGGAATGAGGCAAACCAGCAGTGGGATGCAGGGTGCTATGCTGCCGGTCTGGATCCATCCAGGAGTGGTGGTTAGAGGGCGGGAGGCAGGTAGCCTAGTGGTTAGAGGGGGGGAGGCAGGTAGCCTAGTGGTTTGAGTGTTGGACTAATAACTGAAAGGTTGCTAGATTGAATCCCTGAGCTGACAAGGTATAAATCTGTCGTTCTGCCCCTGAACAAGGCAGTTAACCCATAATAATTTGTTCTTATCTGACTTGTTACATAAAATAAAATGCTGCTGGAATGAGACAAAGAGGGAAGCGTTTGATCGTTTGAAAATGTTTCACTGAAAATAACTATTTTCAATTAATTTGTTAGCGCATTTCAAAATTATTTCCCAAAAGCTCTGACGAAGGCCGTGTGGCCGATACGTAAAGCTTATTAAATATCAGTGATACTATCAAGATCAGAGTGCGGTTTCCTTTTTCCTTCAAAATAATATATATATATTTTTTCATTGTTCAGAATACTTACTATATATATGTTTTGCTCTCAACACTTGCTTTCCATAATCATTATTTTTGTTTGCAATACTAAGAATGTTGTTGACGACTTCAAAGTAACTCCATAGCAGTATAAGTGACGGCCTAATGCACTGGGGAGCGGACAATGACAAGTCGGGTCCATCTCTATCAAACTGGTGCGTTTTTCTGCCCTTCAGAACTTAGCAGCCAGCAGGGAATCTACACACGTGTAACAGTATAACTTTAAACCGTCCCCTCGCCCCGACACGGGCGCGAACCAGGGACCCTCTGCACACATCAACAACAGTCACCCACGAAGCATCGTTACCCATCGCTCCACAAAGGCCACGGCCCTTGCAGAGCAAGGAAAAACCCTACTTCAGGTCTCAGAGCAAGTGACGTAACCGATTGAAATGCTATTAGCGCGTACCCGCTAACTAGCTAGCCATTTCACATCCGTTACACTCACCCCCCTTTCAACCTCCTCCTTTTCCGCAGCAACCAGTGATCCGGGTCCGGCATCAATGTAACAGTTAACTTTAACCGTCCCCTCGCCCCAACCTCGGGCGCGAACCAGGGACCCTCTGCACACATCAACAACTGACACCCACGAAGCGTCGTTACCCATCGCTCCACAAAAGCCGCGGCCCTTGCAGAGCAAGGGGCAACACTACTTGTAAGTTTCAGAGCAAGTGACGTAACTGATTGAAACGCTAGTAGCGCGTACCCGCTAACAAGCTAGCCATTTCACATCCGTTACACACGCAGAGACCATCTGATTTTAATAGGAGCAAGAAGGACAAAGAGGAGAATATTCAAAACATCCAAAAATCAATGAGAAGTACTCCAGTTGAGGTTGGTATTTTGACCCTCTGCCTACTCCGACCCATAATCCAACGTTGTTTTGTAATGTACAGTATTTCACGTCAGAGTACATGATTCCCAAGAGAAACCAACGATGACCAACGACGTTTCGGCCGAAACGCGTCGGTTTTTAAAGAAACTTTGTTTCTATTGAACATGCCATACTAATAAAGGCATTTTAATTAATTATATGAAGAGTGCCTTGGTCCTCCTTTCTTTTTGATGACCAATTTACACCTTTTACCAAAGAGCACCTTCTATCTACCAAAATGTACTATTGTGTACCTTAGTAGCACTTCCCTTCCTCCTCTTTCTACGATGAAGACAGGTGTGTTTGTTCCCAGAGGGCAAAAAACATTCAGATTAACTAACTAGCAGCCATTCAGATTAACTAACTAGCAGCCACTCTAAACTGACTCTACAACCCTTCAGATTAACTAACTAGCAGCCACTCTAAACTGTCTCTACAACCCTTCAGATTAACTAACTAGCAGCCACTCTAAACTGACTCTACAACCCTTCAGATTAACTAACTAGCAGCCACCTAAACTGACTCTACAACCCTTCAGATTAACTAACTACAGCCACTCTAAACTGACTCTACAACCCTTCAGATTAACTAACTAGCAGCCACTCTAACTGACTCTACAACCCTTCAGATTAACTAACTAGCAGCCACTCTAAACTGACTCTACAACCCTTCAGATTAACTAACTAGCAGCCACTCTAAACTGACTCTACACCCTTCAGATTAACTAACTAGCAGCCACTCTAACTGACTCTACACCCCTTCAGATTACTAACTAGCAGCCACTCTACTGACTCTACAACCCTTCAGATTAACTACTAGCAGCCACTCTAAAACTGACTCTACAACCCTTCAGATTAACTAACTAGCAGCCACTCTAAACTGACTCTACAACCCTTCAGATTAACTACTAGCAGCCACTCTAAACTGACTCTACAACCCTTCGATTAACTAACTAGCAGCACTCTAAACTGACTCTACAACCCTTCAGATTACTAACTAGCAGCCACTCTAAACTGACTCTACAACCCTTCATATTAACTAACAGCAGCCACTCTAAACTGACTCTACAACCCTCAGATTAACTAACTAGCAGCCACTATAAAACTGACTCTACAACCCTTCAGATTAACTAACTAGCAGCCACTCTAAACTGACTCTACAACCCTTCAGATTAACTAACTAGCAGCCACTCTAAACGATACTCTACAACCCTTCAGATTAACTAACTAGCACCACTCTAAACTGACTCTACAACCCTTCAGATTAACTAACAGCAGCACTCTAAACTGATCTACAACCCTTCAATTAACTAACTAGCAACCACTCTAAACTGACTCTACAACCCTTCAGATTAACTAACTAGCAGCCACTCTAAACTGACTCTACAACCTTCAGATTAACTAACTAGCAGCCATCTAAACAGACTCTACAACCCTTCAGATTAACTAACTAGCAGCCACTCTAAACTGACTCTACAACCCTTCAGATTAACTAACTAGCAGCCACTCTAAACTGACTCTACAACCCTTCAGATTAACTAACTAGCAGCCACTCTAAACTGACTCTACAACCCTTCAGATTAACTAACTAGCAGCCACTCTAAACTGACTCTACAACCCTTCAGATTAACTAACTAGCAGCCACTCTAAACTGCTCTACAACCCTTCAGATTAACTATCTGCAGCCACTCTAAATTGACTCTACAACCCTTCAGATTAACTAACTAGCAGCCACTCTAACTGACTCTACAACCCTTCAGATTAACTAACTAGCACCACTCTAAACTGACTCTACAACCCTTCAGATTAACTAACTAGCAGCCACTCTAAACTGACTCTACAACCCTTCAGATTACTAACTAGCAGCCACTCTAAACTGACTCTACAACCCTTCAGATTAACTAGCCAGCCACTCTAAACTGACTCTACAACCCTTCAGATTAACTAACTAGCAGCCACTCTAAACTGACTCTACAACCCTTCAGATTAACTAACTAGCAGCCACTCTAAACTGACTCTACAACCCTTCAGATTAACTAACTAGCACCACTCTAAACTGACTCTACAACCCTTCAGATTAACTAACTAGCAGCCACTCTAAACTGACTCTACAACCCTTCAGATTAACTAACTAGCAGCCATCTAAACTGACTCTACAACCCTTCAGATTAACTAACTAGCAGCCCACTCTAAACTGACTCTACACCCTTCAGATTAACTAACTAGCAGCCACTCTAAACTGACTCTACAACCCTTCATATTAACTAACTAGCAGCCCTCTAAACTGACTCTACACCCTTCAGATTAACTAACTAGCAGCCACTATAAACTGATCTAACAACCTTCAGATTAACTAACTAGCAGCCACTCTAAACTGACTCTACAACCCTTCAATTAACTAACTAGCAGCCACTCTAAACTGATACTACACACCCTTCAGATTAACTAACTAGCAGCCACTCTAAACTGACTCTACAACCCTTCAGATTAACTACTAGCAGCCCTCTAAACTGACTCTACAACCCTTCAGATTAACTAACTAGCACCACTCTAAACTGACTCTACAACCCTTCAGATTACTAACTAGCAGCCACTCTAAACTGACTCTACACCCTTCAGATGAACTAACTAGCAGCCACTCTAAACTGACTCTACAACCCTTCGATTAACTAACTAGCAGCCACTCTAAACTGACTCTACAACCCTTCAGATTAACTAACTAGCAGCCACTATAAACTGACTCTACAACCCTTCAGATTAACTAACTAGCAGCCACTCTAAACTGACTCTACAACCCTTCAGGTTAACTAACTAGCAGCCACTCTAAACTGACTCTACAACCCTTCAGATTAACTAACTAGCAGCCACTCTAAACTGACTCTACAACCCTTCAGATTAACTAACTAGCAGCCAGATTAACTAACTAGCAGCCAGATTAACTAACTAGCAGCCACTCTAAACTGACTCTACAACCCTTCAGATTAACTAACTAGCAGCCAGATTAACTAACTGGCAGCCAGATTAACTAACTAGCAGCCAGGTTAACTAACTAGCAGCCAGGTTAACTAACTAGCAGCCACTATAAACTGACACTGTATCTGCAGACAGATACAGAAAAACTGCTTCAAGCGTCAAAAGTGACTGACAGATACAGTCGGAAGGGAGGGAGGGAGGAGGGAGGGAGGGAGGGAGGGGAGGGAGGGAGGGAGGGAGGGAGGGATGGAGGGAGGAGGGAGGAGGAGGGAGGGAGGGAGGGAGGGAGGGAGGGAGGGAGGGAGGGAGGAGAGGGATATCTCCAGGAGAGGCTTTAACAGCTGAAATGTGTACACAGATTAGAAATGCTGCTGTTATCTGTTCTCCAGAGCATGTCTCCCCTCAGAAGAAGTGAATGAAAAGGCCTCTCCCCTCAGATGGAGGGAGAGACTGACTGACTGAGGAGGGAGAAAGATAGAGGGGGAGAGAGAGGTAGAGGGAGAAAGGTAGAGAGAGAGTTAGAGGGAGAAAGGTAGAGAGAGAGGTAGAGAGAGAGAGAGAGTTAGAGAGAGAGAGGTAGAGGGAGAGAGAGTGAGGTGGAGGGAGAGTAAGGGGGGGGGGGGGGGGAAACGAAAAAGCACTGCTGC
>NC_052328.1:31504453-31649557 GCF_016432855.1 Salvelinus namaycush
TCAGTACACCTGTATACCAGAAGAGAACCTGTGGTGAATACAGTACACCTGTATACCAGAAGAGAACCCTGTGGTGAATACAGTACAGCTGTATGACAGAAGAGAACCCTGTGGTGAATACAGTACACCTGTAACATCCAACCCAAAATCACTACTGCCAACAATTTCATGGCGTGATGATGTCATGTTGAGCAAAACTAAACAAAACACTACTAAAGTGGATTCTGTCAATACCTACCAACTCTCATGTGTTTGTTCAGTCTGGCACGCACGCACACAGACACACTGGAGCCCGCAGCCTAATGCCTCTAATGACTCAGCCATATCTCCCTCCCTTTCTCTATCTCCCTCCCTCCCCCGGCCTGAGCTCAACGGAAACCAAAGCCAACTATAACACTCCCTACTGGCTAACTGTCCATAACTCCTCCCTTATCACTGTACCCTGTCTCTTAACTCCTCCCCTATCCTGTACCGGTCTCATACCCTCCCCTATCACTGTACCTGTCTCATAACTCCTCCCTTATCACTGTACCTGTCTCTTAACTCCTCCCCTATCACTTTACCTGTCTCATAACTCCTCCCTTATCACTGTACATGTCTCTTAACTCCTCCCCTAATCACTTTACCTGTCTCATAACTCCTCCCTTATCACTGTACCTGTCTCTTAACTCCTCCCATCACTTTACCTGTCTCATAACCCTCCCTTATCACTGTACCTGTCTCATAACTCCTCCTTATCACTTTTACCTCGCACTTACTTTACCTGTCTCATAAACTCCTCCCTTATCACTTTACCTGTCTCATAACTCCTCCCTTATCACTTTACCTGTCTCAACTAACTCCATCCCTTTATCACTTTACCTGTCTCATAAACTCCTCCCTATCACTGTACCTGTCTCATAACTCCTCCCTTATCACTTTACCTGTCTCATAACTCCTCCCTTATCACTTTACCTGTCTCATAACTCCTCTCTTATCACTGTACCTGTCTCATAACTCCTCCCGTATCACTTTACCTGTCTCATAACTCCTCCCCCATCACTTTACCTGTCTCATAACTCCTCTCTATCACAGTACCTGTCTCTTAACTCCTCCCTTATCACTTTACCTGTCTCATAACTCCTCCCCATCACTTTACCTGTCTCATAACTCCTCTCTTATCACAGTACCTGTCTCTTAACTCCTCCCCTATCACTTTACCTGTCTCATAACTCCTCCCTTATCACTGTACCTGTCTCATAACTCCTCCCCCATCACTTTACCTGTCTCATAACCCCTCTCTTATCACTTTACCTGTCTCATAACTCCTCCCTTATCACTGTACCTGTCTCATAACTCCTCCCCTATCACTGTACCTGTCTCTGTCAGCCTCTCACTCTCTCTCTGTTTCTCAGAGTCTCTTAGTCTCTCTCTTTTCTCTCTCTACCTCTCTCTCTGTCAGCCTCTGTCAACCTCCCCCCACTCTCTTTCTCTCTCTACCTCTCTCTCTGTTTCTCAGAGTCTCTTAGTCTCTCTCTCTCTCTTTCTCTCTCTACCTCTCTCTCTGTTTCTCAGAGTCTCTTAGTCTCTCTCTCTCTCTTTTCTCTCTCTACCTCTCTCTCTGTTTCTCAGAGTCTCTTAGTCTCTCTCTCTCTCTTTTCTCTCTCTACCTCTCTCTCTACCTCTCTCTCTGTCAACCTCCCCCCACTCTCTTTCTCTCTCTACACAGTCTTTCTACTCAAAGTGAGCCCGAGCCAATACCATTAAAAATAATAGAAACATTAAGTACACTGGGTAGGAAATATCATCTCCAAACAACATTACTCTTGTAGCTGTACCATGGAGAGTCATAGCAATGAATTCGGTTGTCAGAAGAAAACAGATTTCTCATTCCCTAATTTGGTTACAAGACAAGAGCTAGCTGGTATTTACTGTACGAGTAGGTTGACAACATACATTTGGTTTAGGGGAATACCTAAAACACAACCTTGATATAAAGTAGATGAATCTGAGTCTATCCATTGAAACATGGATGGCTTGTCATTGTGTCAGCCTGATCAGTGATATACTTTAGAGGGTGATGGAGAGGAAATGGTGCCTCTGAGTGAGAGGACCCCCACTCTACGGCCACCGTGTTGCACCTTGTTGGCACACACAGCACGTGCTGTGTTGGGAGGAAATGGTGAGCAGGGAGAGGAAAATGTATTATCATCGTCTGTAGTTTTTCTTTACCCTTGAGAGAGCAATCTGACTCCTGCCTCCCAGGCAGAGCTGAAACACCACTTCCTACCACCTCCTCCCAGGCCAGCGGAAGGGTTAGGGGTTCATGGGAGGAGGGGGGTGAAAGAGAAGGAGGAGGAGGAGGTAAAAGAGGAGTAGGGTGAGAATGAGGAAGAGGAAGAGGAGGAGGAGGAGGAGGAGACAGAGAAGGAGGGGGTGGGGGAGGGAGGAGGAGGAAGAGGCAGAGGAGGAAAAGGTGGGGGAGGAGGAGAAGGATGAGACGGTAGTGGGAGGAGGAGGAGACAGAGGAGGAGGAGGTGGGGGAGGAGAAGGAGTAAAAGACAGACATGGCTATTGGCTACCCCACTGGTCTGGGGCTAAAAGTGGCAGCTGCTAGGGACTGGTTAGGACTGGTCTGGTCATTCAGTACGGGCTACGTCTGGAAAACCATTAAGACTACTAACACCCCTAAGATACAAGTACCGCTTATAGAAATACTATTACTAAGAGGGACGAAGCCCCTGTCTGGGCTAGTAGGTATATCTCTATGTGTTACCACTCTCCTCTACACCACTCTGTTACCACTCTCCTCTACACCACTCTGTTACCACTCTCCTCTACACCACTATCTCAATATGTTACCACTCTCCTCTACACCACTATCTCAATATGTTACCACTCTCCTCTACATCACTATCTCTATATGTTACCACTCTCCTCTACATCACTGTCTCTATATGTTACCACTCTCCTCTACATCACTATCTCAATATGTTACCACTCTCCTCTACATCACTATCTCTATATGTTACCACTCTCCTCTACACCACTATCTCAATATGTTACCACTCTCCTCTACACCACTATCTCATATATGTTACCACTCTCCTCTACACCACTATCTCATATGTTACCACTCTCCTCTACACCACTATCTCAATATGTTACCACTCTCCTCTACATCCACTCCTGTTACCACTCTCCTCTACACACTATCTCTAATATGTTACCACTCTCCTCTACACCACTATCTAGTTACCACTCTCCTCTACACCACTATCTCATATGTTACCACTCTCCTCTACACCACTATCTCAATATGTTACCACTCTCCTCTACACCACTATCTCAATATGTTACCACTCTCCTCTACACCACTATCTCTATATGTTACCACTCTCCTCTACACCACTCTGTTACCACTCTCCTCTACACCACTATCTCAATATGTTACCACTCTCCTCTACACCACTATCTCAATATGTTACCACTCTCCTCTACACCACTATCTCTATATGTTACCACTCTCCTCTACACCACTCTGTTACCACTCTCCTCTACACCACTATCTCAATATGTTACCACTCTCCTCTACACCACTATCTCAATATGTTACCACTCTCCTCTACACCACTATCTCAATATGTTACCACTCTCCTCTACACCACTATCTCTATATGTTACCACTCTCCTCTACACCACTCTGTTACCACTCTCCTCTACACCACTATCTCAATATGTTACCACTCTCCTCTACACCACTATCTCAATATGTTACCACTCTCCTCTACACCACTATCTCAATATGTTACCACTCTCCTCTACACCACTATCTCTATATGTTACCACTCTCCTCTACACCACTATCTCTATATGTTACCACTCTCCTCTACACCACTATCTCTATATGTTACCACTCTCCTCTACACCACTATCTCTATATGTTACCACTCTCCTCTACACCACTATCTTACACCCCTACCACTATCTCTATATGTTACCACTCTCCTCTACACCACTATCTCTATATGTTACCACTCTCCTCTACATAACTATCTCTATATGTTACCACTCTCCTCTACATCACTGTCTCTATATGTTACCATTCTCCGCTATACCACTATCTCAATATGTTACCACTCTCCTCTACACCACTATCTCTATATGTTACCACTCTCCTCTACACCACTATCTCTATGTGTTACCACTCTCCTCTACACCACTCTGTTACCACTCTCCTCTACACCACTCTGTTACCACTCTCCTCTACACCACTATCTCTATATGTTACCACTCTCCTCTACACCACTCTGTTACCACTCTCCTCTACACCACTATCTCAATATGTTACCACTCTCCTCTACACCACTATCTCAATATGTTACCACTCTCCTCTACACCACTATCTCAATATGTTACCACTCTCCTCTACACCACTATCTCTATATGTTACCACTCTCCTCTACACCACTATCTCAATATGTTACCACTCTCCTCTACACCACTCTGTTACCACTCTCCTCTACATCACTATCTCAATATGTTACCACTCTCCTCTACACCACTATCTCTATATGTTACCACTCTCCTCTACACCACTCTGTTACCACTCTCCTCTACACCACTATCTCAATATGTTACCACTCTCCTCTACACCACTATCTCAATATGTTACCACTCTCCTCTACACCACTATCTCAATATGTTACCACTCTCCTCTACACCACTATCTCTATATGTTACCACTCTCCTCTACACCACTCTGTTACCACTCTCCTCTACACCACTATCTCAATATGTTACCACTCTCCTCTACACCACTATCTCAATATGTTACCACTCTCCTCTACACCACTATCTCTATATGTTACCACTCTCCTCTACACCACTCTGTTACCACTCTCCTCTACACCACTATCTCAATATGTTACCACTCTCCTCTACACCACTATCTCAATATGTTACCACTCTCCTCTACACCACTATCTCAATATGTTACCACTCTCCTCTACACCACTCTGTTACCACTCTCCTCTACACCACTATCTCTATATGTTACCACTCTCCTCTACACCACTATCTCTATATGTTACCACTCTCCTCTACACCACTATCTCTATATGTTACCACTCCCCTCTACACCACTATCTCTATATGTTACCACTCTCCTCTACACCACTATCTCTATATGTTACCACTCCCCTCTACATCACTATATGTTACCACTCTCCTCTACACCACTCTGTTACCACTCTCCTCTACACCACTATCTCTATATGTTACCACTCTCCTCTACACCACTCTGTTACCACTCTCCTCTACATCACTATCTCAATATGTTACCACTCTCCGCTATACCACTATCTCTATATGTTACCACTCTCCTCTACATCACTATCTCTATATGTTACCACTCTTCTCTACATCACTGTCTCTATATGTTACCACTCTCCGCTATACCACTATCTCTATATGTTACCACTCTCCTCTACATCACTGTCTCTATATGTTACCACTCTCCGCTATACCACTATCTCAATATGTTACCACTCTCCTCTACACCACTATCTCTATATGTTACCACTCTCCTCTACATCACTATCTCTATATGTTACCACTCTCCGCTATACCACTATCTCTATATGTTACCACTCTCCTCTACATAACTATCTCTATATGTTACCACTCTCCTCTACATCACTGTCTCTATATGTTACCATTCTCCGCTATACCACTATCTCAATATGTTACCACTCTCCTCTACACCACTATCTCTATATGTTACCACTCTCCTCTACATCACTGTCTCAATATGTTACCACTCTCCTCTACACCACTATCTCTATATGTTACCACTCTCCTCTACACCACTATCTCTATATGTTACCACTCTCCGCTATACCACTATCTCTATATGTTACCACTCTCCTCTACATCACTATCTCTATATGTTACCACTCTCCTCTACATCACTATCTCTATATGTTACCACTCCCCTCTACATCACTGTCTCTATATGTTACCACTCTCCTCTACATCACTATCTCTATATGTTACCACTCTCCTCTACATCACTATCTCTATATGTTACCACTCTCCTCTACATCACTATCTCTATATGTTACCACTCTCCGCTATACCACTATCTCTATATGTTACCACTCTCCTCTACATCACTATCTCTATATGTTACCACTCTCCTCTACATCACTATCTCAATATGTTACCACTCTCCTCTACACCACTATCTCTATATGTTACCACTCCCCTCTACATCACTATCTCTATATGTTACCACTCTCCTCTACATCACTATCTCTATATGTTACCACTCTCCGCTATACCACTATCTCTATATGTTACCACTCTCCTCTACATCACTATCTCTATATGTTACCACTCTCCTCTACATCACTATCTCTATATGTTACCACTCTCCTCTACATCACTGTCTCTATATGTTACCACTCTCCTCTACATCACTATCTCTATATGTTACCACTCTCCGCTATACCACTATCTCTATATGTTACCACTCTCCTCTACACCACTATCTCAATATGTTACCACTCTCCGCTATACCACTATCTCTATATGTTACCACTCTCCTCTACATCACTATCTCTATATGTTACCACTCTCCTCTACATCACTATCTCTATATGTTACCACTCTCCGCTATACCACTGTCTCTATATGTTACCACTCTCCTCTACATCACTGTCTCTATATGTTACCACTCTCCTCTACATCACTATCTCTATATGTTACCACTCTCCGCTATACCACTATCTCAATATGTTACCACTCCCCTCTACATCTCTATCTCTATATGTTACCACTCTCCGCTATACCACTATCTCAATATGTTACCACTCTCCTCTACATCACTATCTCTATATGTTACCACTCTCCTCTACACCACTATCTCTATATGTTACCACTCTCCTCTACACCACTCTGTTACCACTCTCCTCTACATCACTATCTCAATATGTTACCACTCTCCGCTATACCACTATCTCAATATGTTACCACTCCCCTCTACATCACTATCTCTATATGTTACCACTCTCCGCTATACCACTATCTCAATATGTTACCACTCTCCTCTACACCACTATGTGCTACCATTCTCCTCTACAGCACTGTGGACCAGGGCTGTCATTGGAAAACCCTAAACACCACTACCACTTTCCTGAGATACTGTCACTGTCCTTCATATCCCTATGTGTGGATCAGTGTAGTATCCAGCCATTGGTCAGTTCACAGTCATCCCTTCACTTCCCTAACATACAGTTACTATCACTCTACAACTTTAACATTGAGCCCTTCCACTTGTACTGTTTTACATTGGATAGCCATGTCACACAGCCAGGCCACAGGGCTCAGCTGGTAATCCTCTCACCGTGTGACATTCACATAAAAGTGAAAAACTGGAAGGCGTACTAAGAAGAAAGTGTGTAACCAATCAGACTGCTGAACACCAAAGCCCCGAAACATTAGACATCGGGCTTGCACAGAGTGTACGTGATCTGACACAGAGTGTACGTGATCTGCCACAGAGTGTACGTGATCTGCCACAGAGTGTACGTGATCTGCCACAGAGTGTACGTGATCTGCCACAGAGTGTACGTGATCTGCCACAGAGTGTACGTGATCTGCCACAGAGTGTACGTGATCTGCCACAGAGTGTACGTGATCTGACACAGAGTGTACGTGATCTGCCACAGAGTGTACGTGATCTGCCACAGAGTGTACGTGATCTGCCACAGAGTGTACGTGATCTGACACAGAGTGTACGTGATCTGCCATTGTGCACTGTTGTATCACAATGGTTAATGCTGAAAATAACGGGTGGATATAAAGTGATATCATTGCTGTTGGAGAAAACGTTTGTGTCTAAACTGGCATCCTATTCCCTATATAATGCACATATTTTGACCAGAGACCTATGGGCCCTGGGCAAAGGAGTGCACTATGTAGGTATTAGGGTGCCATTTTGGAAGGAACCCCATGTCTTGAATTAGTGAGCATCAACTCTTCTCATAACATCTGGGGGACATTCACTATCCTGAGAAAATCACTTCTGACCCAACAACTGTACATACAGTGACTTATTGACTTCCTTCCTGACATGTATCACGTATCTAATGGTTTGGTGAGCTCCCATTCCTATCTCCTTGTTGTGAAATAAAATGTGGACCAGCCAGCCAGCGTGTGGATCATCCCACTTGCTGTGTTTTTACTTGTTTTTTTTAAACGTCGGGATCAGTTGGAGGCAAACTATTTTCAACATAATCCCAACCGTTTTGATATTTATGTGTTGTGAATAGTATACGGTCTCTGCTTACTCAGTCCCTTACACCAAAATGCTTGACGTTTATGGCTAGTGTCCTAGTATATATCAGCCCTTGACAATCATAGCAACACACATACTGTATATGTCATTATCATCATCGTCATTATCACACTAACAAAGACAACAAGATTGATAATTTGTCCTTTACATAAACACCCAAAAAATCATTTTGATGAATTAGCTGAAACGATTTTCAATAATTTATAATGACTACGATTTATAATCCAGATATCTAACAATGTCTTGTGTTAAAGGGGTCCTTCACACAACAGGCTGAGGGTAATTAGTATATAATTAGATTGACTGTACATCTATAATCACCCAGTGTCAGGGTATGGCTAATGATCACAGAGAAAATAGAACAAGAGGGTCGTGTTCTAAATGGCACTCTATTCCCTATGTAGTGCACTCATTTTGACCAGTGAAAATACGGCTCTAGTCAAAAGTAGTGCACTATATAGGGAATATGATGCCATATGGGACACACCCAGAGTCAATACAGGAAAATGAATGTTCTGTGAACTGTAAGACTTCCCATAGCCCAGAGCCATAGGAGCTCGGTCTTCTCTCCATAATCATCTCTGTTTGATCAATAAGCATCAATAACGTGGATACACTCATCCTCTACGATAATGCCTTTATGACCCCTGTGGGGATCATTTGGACTGCTGCTCTGTGCATACCAAACATCACATCATCAAGCATAGGCAATGACATTTACAGTGCATTCGGAAAGTATTCAGACACCTTCAATTTTTCCACATTTTGTTACGCAGCCTTCTAAAATTGATTAAATTGTTTTTTCCCCTCATCAATCTTCACACAATAACCCATAATGACAAAGCAAAGTCAGGTTTTAAGACATTTTTGCAAATGTAAGGAAAAAATTATAATAATGAAATATTACATTTACATAAGTATTCAGACCCCTGCCTCAGTACTTTGTTGAAGCACCTTTGGCAGCAATTACAGCCTCAAGTCTTCTTGGGTATGACTCTACAAACCTGAAGATCCTTTCAAGTTCTGTTAGGTTGGATGGGGAGCGTCGCTGCACAGCTATTTTCAGATCTCTCCAGAGATGTTCGATCGGGTTCAAGTCCGGGCTCTGGCTGGGTCACTCAAGGACATTCAGAGACTTGTCCCAAAGCCATTCCTGCGTTGTCTTGGCTGTGTGCCTCGGGTTGTTGTCCTGCTGAAAGGTCAACCTTCACCCCAGTCTGAGGTCTTGAGTGCTCTGTATCAGGTACTTTGCTCCGTTAATATTTTCCTCGATCCTGACTAGTCTCCCAGTCCCTGCCACTTAAAAACATCCCACAGCATGATGCTGCCACCACCATGCTTCACCGTAGGGATGGTATTGGACATGTGATGAGCGATGCCAGGTTTCCTCCAGACGTGACGCTTGGCATTCAGGCCAAAGAGTTCAATCTTGGTTTTATCAGACCAGAGAATCTTGTTTCTCATGGTCTGAGAGTTCTTTAGGTGCCTTTTGGCAAACTCCAAGCGGGCTGTCATGTGCCTTTTACTGAGGTGTGGCTTCTGCCTGGCCACTCTACCCTAAAGGCCTGATTGGTGGAGTGATGCAGAGATGGTTGTCCTTCTGGAAGGGTCTCCCATCTCTGGAGCTCTGTCAGAGTGACCATCGGGCTCTTGGTCACCTCCCTGACCAAGGGCCTTCTCCCCCGATTGCTCAGTTTGGCAAGCTCTAGGAAGAGTCTTGGTGGTTCCAAACTTCTTCCATTTTAAGAATGGCCACTGTGTTCTTGGTACCCTTCCCCAGATCTGTACCTCGACACAATCCTGTCTTGGAGCTCTAAGGACAATTCCTTCAACCTCTTAGCTTGGTTTTTGCTCTGATATACACTGTCAACTGTGGGACCTTATATAGACAGGTGTGTGCCATTCCAAATCATGTCAAATCAATTGAATTTACCACAGGTGGACTCCAAGTTGTAGAAACATCTCAAGGATGATCAATGAAAATAGGATGCACCTGAGTATAAATTCGAGTCTCATAGCAAATGGTCTGAATACGTATGTAAATAAGGTATCTTTTTTTTAAATACATTTGCAAAGGTTTCTTAAAACCTCTTTTCGCTTTGTCATGATGGGGTATTGTGTGTAGATTGTCGAGGATACATTTTTTTTAATCCATTTTAGAACTTAAAGTAACAAAATGTGTCTGATATGATTTTGATTTGATTTGAAAAAGTTCTGAATCCTTTGCAAATGTGCTGTACATGTGGATAGTATTACTGTATCCTGTTTCAGTACTATTAGAGCTGAATAGGAAGTGATTTTTTCAGTAGAGGATGATGTTTTGTAACATGCTATGTCATGTTACAATATTTAATGTTATGTTACAATATTTCATGTTATCTTATGTCATGTTATCTTATGTCATGTTACAATATTTCATGTTATCTTATGTCATGTTATCTTATGTCATGTTCAATACTTCATGTCATGTTACAATATGTCATGTTATCTTATGTCATGTTATCTTATGTCATGTTACAATATGCGGTCCGACTCATCCCAAACCATCTCATTTTGGTTGAGGTCGGGTGATTGTGGAGGCCACGTCATCTGATGCAGCATTCCATCACTCTCCTTCTTGGTAAAATAGCCTTTACACAGCCTGGGGGTGGGTTTTGGGTCATTGTCCTATTAAAAAACAAATGATAGTCCCACTAAGCCCAAACCAGATGGGATGGCGTATCGCTGCAGAATGCTGTGGTAGCCATGCTGGTTCAATGTGCCTTGAAATCTAAATAAATCACAGTGTCACCAGCAAAGCACCCCCACACCATAACACATTTTCCTCCATGCTTTCTTGTGGGAAATACACATCCAGAGATCATTTTCTCACCCACACCGCGACTCACAAAGACACGGCGGTTGGAACCAAAAATATCAAATTTGGACTCAAGACCAAAGGACACATTTCCACTGGTCTAATGTCCATTGCTCGTGTTTCTTGGCCCAAGCAAGTCTCTCCTTCTTAATAGTGTCCTTTAGTAGTGGCTTCTTTGCAGCAATTCGAAGGCCTGATTCACACAGTCTCCTCTGAACAGTTGATTTTGAGATGTGTCTGTTACTTGACCTCCGTGAAGCATTTATTTGGGCTGCAATTTCTGAGGCTGGTAACTCTAATGAACTTATCCTCTGCAGCAGAGGTAACTCTGGGTCTTCCTTTCCTGTGGTGGTCCAGTTTCATCAGTTTCATCATAGCGCTTGGGCTATCTTCTGTATAACACCCTTACCTTATCGCAACACAACTGATTGGCTCAAACGCATTAAGAAAGAAAGAAATTCCACAAATTAACTTTTAACAAGGCACACCTGTTAATTGAAATGTATTCCAGGTGACTACCGCATGAAGCTGGTTGAGAGAATGCCAAGAGTGTGCATAGCTGTCAACAAGGCAAAGGGTGACTACTTTGAATAATCTCAAATATAAAATATATTTTTTTAACACTTTTTTTTGGTACTACATGATTCCATATGTGTTATTTCATAGTTTTGATGTCTTCACTATTATTCCACAATGTAGGAAATAGTTAAACATAAATAAAAACCCTTGATCGTGTAGGTGTTCGAAAACTGAAAAACATGTAATTATGTAACATCTCTCTTGGTTCTGTGTCCCTGCCAATCACACACCCACTCTCTGACTGACTCTCTGTGCTGACTGACTGACTGACTGACTCTCTGTGCTGACTGACTGACCTTCTCTGCTGACTGACTGACTGACCCTCTCTGCTGACTGACTGACTCTCTCTGCTGACTGACTGACTCTCTCTGCTGACTGACTGACTCTCTCTGCTGACTGACTGACTCTCTCTGCTGACTGACTGACTCTCTCTGCTGATTGACTGACTCTCTCTGCTGACTGACTGACTCTCTCTGCTGACTGACTGACTGAACGACTCTTTCTGCTGACTGAACAGTTTATACTGACTTCTGACTGACTGACTGTCTCTACTGAATGACTGTCTCTGTTGACTGACTGACTGTCTCTGATGACTGACTGTCTATGCTGACTGACTGACTGTCTCTGCTGGCTGACTGACTGTCTCTGCTGGCTGATTGACTGACTGTCTCTACTGACTGACTATCTCTGTTGACTGACTGACTGTCTTTGCTGACTGAATGACTGTCTTTGCTGACTGCCTCTACTGACTGACTGACTGTCTCTGCTGACTGAACGTCTGACTGTCTCTGCTGACTGACTGACTCTCTGCTGACTGACTGACTGTCTCTGCTGACTGACTGACTGTCTCTGCTGACTGAACGACTGACTCTGCTGACTGAACGACTGACTCACTGACTGTCTCTGCTGACTGACTGACTCTCTGCTGACTGACTGAATGTCTCTGCTGACTGACTGACTGTCTCTGCTGACTGAACGACTGACTCTGCTGACTGAACGACTGACTCACTGACTGTCTCTGCTGACTGACTGTCTCTGCTGACTGACTGATTGTCTCTGCTGACTGACTGACTGACTGACTCTGCCGACTGACTGACTCTGCCGACTGACTGATTGTCTCTGCTGACTGACTGATTGTCTCTGCTGACTGAATGATTGTCTCTGCTGACTGACTGACTGACTCTGCTGACTGACTGACTCTGCTGACTGACTGACTCTGCTGACTGACTGTCTCTGCTGACTGACTGACTGACTCTGCTGACTGACTGACTGACTCTGCTGACTGACTGACTGACTCTGCTGACTGACTGACTCTGCCAACTGACTGACTGTTTCTGCTGACTGACTAACTGACTGACTGTTTCTGTTGACTGACTGACTGACTGACTGACTCTGCTGACTGACTAGATCATCTATTGCTTTCTATCCTTTCATCCCTCTGTTTTGTCCTCTGCTATTGGACCGGACTGGCATGCTGCTCATGTGTTGTTGTGGCTCCCACGCAATGACATTTTACAGCTAAGGTACAAGGACAGATAGCTCCTCTCCTCAAAATGACAGATGCTGCCATTTTGGAAGATGATGATGGTGGGGGTTAAAGAGTTCAGATGAAAGAAGAGGTCAGAATGTGACACATGTCTGTTATGGAACATAGGCTAGGATAAGTTTACTCTTCCTGGGACGTCTCCATGGTAGAGTCACGTATAAACTCTCCACGTTTAGTCACGTACGCTTTCCACGTGTTGCCTGTCTGCTAAACTCTACTCTACCCGAGTGGTAAAGTCACCCAGGTCCTGTATCCTGTCCATGTATTGTGTGGCACAACTTCTACTCAACACGTCATTGTGTTCAGTAACTCACAACGAGGAAGGAAAGTTGTTGAATCTCATGACCAAAATAAAACATCTGCACTAGGGATGATCACGCCTCCTGAGTTCATCTCCTCAGTACACATCCCACATCCGTAGCCAGATGAGTTGTTCTGTGCAGGGTCCTCAAGGCTTGCTGGAGTTTCATCCGTTATCCAGTCCTAGTATCAGACTGTGTCTCATCAAAACAAATGCTGCACAATACGTGTGTCTCTCCGAGCCATGCGTTCCCTAAAACCATGCAAGACTAAGGGAAGAGGCCTCTCCTTCCTGCCAATACAGTACAGTGTGTACGCCGCAAGTCGGTTCCTCTTCCTGATGCACAATACATCAAAGACTAAAGTGAATTATTAACAAGACAATTATTGTAATAACATGTAAGAAATCATTTATTTGATTGTGCTAATCTCTACTCTGCTCTACTCTGCTGCTAAACATTGGAAAAAGGTAATCAGATATAATCTACCAACCAAAACAAGGGAATCACTATACCGTAGACTTCTGGCTTCATTTTAGCAGGGGGCTTTAAATACATTTAACAGGTACAGTCATGCATCTAATAAGGCTTATGTCTCCCATAGGGCGTGGCTCAGAGCTCCAGCACCTAGCCTGCTTTGTGTGATACACACACACGTATTCATCCACAGCTACCCACTGCCTTGCCCAGCGGTAAACACGTGTTTGTACTGAATCCACACACTACTCTGCAGCTAGCAGCTTCCCAAAGCAGTGTATGTTGTGATAAACCAGCTTGGAGCAGTGTGCTCCTGTGTGCTGCTGTGTGCTCCTGTGTGATGTGAGCGGTGTGCTCCTGTGTGCTGCTGTGTGCTCCTGTGTGATGTGAGCGGTGTGCTCCTGTGTGCTCCTGTGTGATGTGAGCGGTGTGCTCCTGTGTGCTGTGAGCGGTGTGCTCCTGTGTGCTGCTGTGTGCTCCTGTGTGATGTGAGCGGTGTGCTCCTGTGTGCTCCTGTGTGATGTGAGCGGTGTGCTCCTGTGTGCTGCTGTGTGCTCCTGTGTGATGTGAGCGGTGTGCTCCTGTGTGCTCCTGTGTGCTGTGAGCGGTGTGCTCCTGTGTGCTGCTGTGTGCTCCTGTGTGATGTGAGCAGTGTGCTGCTGTGTGTTTCAGCTTGAAGGGAGAGTGAGGAGTACATAGTGCAGTGTGGGTTGTGTCCCCTAATATAATGACATGGTCATTTCTAGGCAAGTCAGTTAAGAACAAATTCTTATTTACAATGGTGGCCTACTCCGGCCAAACCCGGACAACGCTGGGCCAATTGTGTCGCCGCCCTATGGGACTCCCAATCACGGCCGGTTTTGATACAGCCTGGATTTGAACCAGGGTGTCTGTAGTGATGCATCTAGCACTGAGATGCAGTGCCTCAGACCGCTGTGCCACTCAGGAGCCCATTGTACCAGCGTGGTAGGAGAGCTAGTTAGTAGTGAAGGGTGGAAGGAGAGCAACACTGTGATTCTGTTGATAGCTCAGAAGATGAGTCCAGATGTATTGCCCTAACAGGGAAGTTGTTCAGTTACTCAGTCATCGGTTCAGTCTTATCACAGACACTAATGCCCAGAGGCTGCCAACGCCAACAAGCTTCACACTGTCAAATCCCAAATCCTCACGTCTCATTCCCTTCAACGTGCACAAAACAACATGCTCCTTTCAAAGTAGTCCGTCCAGACTTCTCTCTGTCTTATAACAGACCCAAATGGCACACTATTCCATTTGTAGTGCACTATTTATTACAAGGGTCCACAGGGCTATACAGAAAAAGAGTGCACTATTTATTACAAGGGTGCATAGGGCTATACAGAAAAATAGTGCACTATTTAGGAAATAGCCATTTGGGACACAACGTGATGTCCATATGCTTCCAATGCCGAGCAGCTTTACAGTGTAAAACCCCCAAATCCCTACACCACCGCTCCCCTAGTCCCTGTTCCTCTCTGGTCCAGTGCAGGACACAGCCAACCTACAATGACGACATGAAGCTCAGCACATCATCACAGGAGCTTCTGATTCATATTCGACTGTGTCGCCAGCGGCAAGGAGAGAAATCCTTTTTAACAGGCACCCTTCCTCTTCCCTTTTGATCTCCTGCAGAGTGTCAGAGGCTGCGTCCCAAATGGCACTCCTATTCACACACTACTTTAAACCAAAGCCCACAGGGTGCGCATAGGCCTCTGGTTAAAAGTAGTGCACTATATAGGTAATAGGGTGTCATTTGTGACACGGACCTCGATTGCCATTCTATGTCAATGCTACTGTATGCATAATGGATGGCAAGCAAGTCACATGACTATTAATGGTGCTACCCTCCACCATGGTGTGATGCAGACGCAAGGCTTTAATATTGAAAACCACACACACACACACACACACACACACACACACACACACACACACACACACACACACACACACACACACACACACACACACACACACACACACACACACACACACACCACCACCACCTTAGTGACTACAAAGTCCAACTCCAAAGCGTTTGTCATTTTTCCTGCATACTGTATGACAGTGGACTACCCCCTTACTGCCATCCTGACGTGTTGTTAAGGTCAACCATTAAAGTCATGTGATCAAGCAGAGATATAGAACTGTGTTGGGATTTATTATGGAGTCACATGGAGGACAGTGAAGGACCATGTTATACTGACTTGACATCCTCCTGTGCTATATTTAAGCAATAAGGCATGGGGGGGTGGTATATGGCCAATATACCACGGGTAAGGGATAGTCTTAGGCAATATACCACGTCCCTTAGCAGTGGAATATTGGCCATATACCACACCCCTTCATGCCTTACTGCTATTATAAACTGGTCACCAACGTAATTAGAGCAGTAAAAACAAATGTTTTGTCATATCCGCGGTATACGGTCTGATATACCACGTGTCACGTTCCTGACCTGTTTTCCTTTATCATGTATTTGTTTTAGTTGGTCAGGGCGTGAGTTGGGTGGGTTGGTCTAGGTTTGATTTTCTATGTTGGGAGTTTGTGTTCGGCCTGGTATGATTCTCAATCAGAGACAGCTGTTAATCGTTGTCCCTGATTGAGAATCATACTAAGGCAGCCAGGGTTTCACTTGTGTTTTGTGGGTGTTTGTTCCTGTGTCAGTGTTTGGGCCACACAGGACTGTTTCAGGTTAGTCACGTTTGTTGGTTGTTGTATTTAGTAGTGTTTGTTGTTTTCCCATTAAAACATGAATACTTACCAATCCGCATCTTGGTCCGATCCATGCTCCTCCTCGTCTGAGGAGGAGAACGACTACGACAGCCGTTACAGAAACACCCACCATAACAGGACCAAGCGGATTGGAGAAGGAAGGCAAGAACAACAGCAATGGAAAGAAGAGGAATGGACATGGGAGGAAATCATGAACGGAAAAGGACCCTGGGCAAAGGTTGGAGAGAATCGCCGCTCTCGGGAGGAGAAGGAGGCAGCCACAGCCCAGGAGCGGTGGATTGAGGAGGCAGCACGTAAGAGAGGCTGGAAGCCCGAGAGGCTCACCCAAAAATGTCTTGGGGGGGGGGGGGGCTAAAGGGGAGTGTGGCGAAGCCGGGTTGGATACCTGAGCCAACTCCCCGGGCTTACCGTGGAGTGAGAGGGCGTCGTACTGGTCAGACACCGTGTTATGCGGTGGAGCGCACGGTGTCCCCAGTACGCGTGCTTAGCCCAGTGCGGGCTATTCCACCTTGTCGCACTGGGAGGGCTAGGTTGGGCATCGAGCCGGATGTCATGAAGCCGGCCCAACGTATCTGGCCTCCAGTACGTCTCCTCGGGCCGGCGTACATGGCATCAGCCTTACAGGTGGTGTCCCCGGTTCGCCTACATAGCCCAGTGCGGGTTATTCCACCTCGCCGCACTGGCAGGGCTACGGGGATCATTCAACCTGGTAAGGTTGGGGAGGCTCGGTGCTCAAGAGCGCGTGTCCTCCTTCACGGTCCGGTATATCCGGCGCCACCTTCCCACCCCAGCCCAGTACCACCAGTGCCTACTCCACGCACCAGGCTTCCAGTGCATTTCCAGAGCCCTGTTCCTCCTCCACGCACTCTCCCTATGGTGCGTGTCTCCAGCCCAGTGCCTCCAGTTCCGGCACCACGCACTAAGCCACCTGTGCGTCTCCAGAGCCCTGTACACACTGTTCCTTCTCCCCGTACTCGTCCTGATGTGCGTGCCCTCAGCCCGGTGCCACCAGTGCCGGTACCACGCACCAGGCCTTTAGTGCGCATCGAGAGTCCAGTGTGCCCTGTTCCTGCTCCCCGCACTAGCTTGGAGGTGCGTGTCTCCAGTCCGGTACCACCAGTTCCAGCACCACGCACCAGGCCTACTGTGCGCCTCAGCGGGTCAGAGTCGTCCGTCTGCCCAACGCCGCCTGCACTGCTCGTCTGTCCAGCGCCGTCTGAGCTGCCTGCCTGCCCAGTGCCGTCTGAACTGCCTGCGCTGCTCGTCTGCTCAACGCCGCCTGCACTGCTCGTCTGTCCAGCGCCGTCTGAGCCATCCGTCTGCCCAGCGCCGTCTGAGCCATCCGTCTGCCCAGCGCCGTCTGAGCCATCCGTCTGCCCAGCGCCGTCTGAGCCATCCGTCTGCCCAGCGCCGTCTGAGCCATCCGTCTGCCCAGCGCCGTCTGAGCCATCCGTCTGCCCAGCGCCATCTGAGCCATCCGTCTGCCACGAGCCATTAGAGCCGCCCGTCTGTCCCGAGCCATTAGAGCCGCCCGTCAGTCAGGAGCCGCTAGAGCCGTCCGTCAGTCAGGAGCCGCTAGAGCCGCCAGCCAGTCAGGAGCTGCCAGAGCCGCCAGCCAGTCAGGAGCTGCCAGAGCCGCCAGCCAGTCAGGAGCTGCCAGAGCCGCCAGCCAGTCAGGAGCTGCCAGAGCCGCCAGCCAGTCAGGAGCTGCCAGAGCCGCCCTACAGTCATGAGCTGCCCTACAGTCATGAGCTGCCCTACAGTCATGAGCTGCCCTACAGTCATGAGCTGCCCTCCAGTCATGAGCTGCCCTCCAGTCATGAGCTGCCCTCCAGTCATGAGCTGCCCTCCAGTCATGAGCTGCCCTCCAGTCATGAGCTGCCCTACAGTCCGGAGCTGCCACTCAGTCCGGAGCTGCCACTCAGTCCAGAGCTGCCCCTTATCCTGGTGCTGCCCCTTATCCTGGTGCTGCCCCTTATCCTGGTGCTGCCCCTTATCCTGGTGCTGCCCCTTATCCTGGTGCTGCCCCTTAGTCCGGTGCTACCCCTCGGTCAGGTGCTACCCCTCAGTCAGGTGCTACCCCTCAGTCTGTTACTGCCCTTTGGAATAGTGGGATTGACATGGAGGGTGAATATTGGGAGGAGGCCACGGAAGCGGGGGGTGACTATGGTGGGGTGGGGACCACGACCAGCGCCAGAGCCGCCACCGTGGACAGACGCCCACCCAGACCCTCCCCTAGACTTTGTGCTGGTGCGCCCGGAGTTCGCACCTTAAGGGGGGGGTTCTGTCACGTTCCTGACCTGTTTTCCTTTATCATGTATTTGTTTTAGTTGGTCAGGGCGTGAGTTGGGTGGGTTGGTCTAGGTTTGATTTTCTATGTTGGGAGTTTGTGTTCGGCCTGGTATGATTCTCAATCAGAGACAGCTGTTAATCGTTGTCCCTGATTGAGAGTCATACTAAGGCAGCCAGGGTTTCACTTGTGTTTTGTGGGTGTTTGTTCCTGTGTCAGTGTTTGGGCCACACAGGACTGTTTCAGGTTAGTCACGTTTGTTGGTTGTTGTATTTAGTAGTGTTTGTTGTTTTCCCATTAAAACATGAATACTTACCAATCCGCATCTTGGTCCGATCCATGCTCCTCCTCGTCTGAGGAGGAGAACGACTACGACAGCCGTTACACCACGGCTGTCAGCCAATCAGCATTCAGGGCTCGAACCACCCAGTTGATATATATATGAACAGGTCTTTGTTGTAAAAGAGATTTGTCTCAATGAGAGAAGCCTGTTTAACTAAAGGAACAGGAATAGGTCTGACCAGAAATGATTCAAATACTCCCTTTCCTTCTCTGCTGCTGTCCCCCTGTTCCCACCTGTTCCAGAGCCCTCTACGTCTCTTTAAATACTCCCTTTCCTTCTCTGCTGCTGTCCCCCTGTTCCCACCTGTTCCAGAGCCCTCTACGTCTCTTTAAATACTCCCTTTCTTTCTCTGCTGCTGTCCCCCTGTTCCCACCTGTTCCAGGGCCCTCTACGTCTCTTTAAAGGGAGACGTACGGTAGGGGCCTGATCGGTTGTTTTTCTTCAACTGAACAGGAGCAGACAGTGTGGGAGGGGTTGGACGACAGCTTATACCTCAAATCAAATGTCTAATCCAATAGCCTGATAGGAAGCTTGATACTTCCGTCTACTCCGTAAAGGTCTTGAGTGCTCAGAGACAGTGAAGTCAAGAGATTCCAGCTGAGGCCACCTTACCAAGTGGAAACCCAGAAGGTGTGAAAGGCAGACCTGGGTTCAAATACTATTTGAAATCGTTCAAATACTGTCGAGCGTTACCCTCCCTGAAGTGCCAGACGTGCAGATTTGGGACTATTCTACTGGTTGCATTGCGCATTGGCTAACTCATTCAAGCACAGTAAAAGTATTTAAAATGATTTTCAGTAGTATTTGAACCCAGGTCTGGAAACTCACAAGGTGTAAAACTAAGGTGTAATGTTGGGCCAGGGTTTGTTAATTGGGTGAGAGATATCAACTGGCCTTCTGGCGAGAGAGTGAGAGAGACCCGACCCCAATAATAAGTCTTCTTCCGCTTCCTTAAACCACAGGCTTCCAAAGACACAGGTTGATCAACAAATTCCCTGGGCTACATGTGACAGGCTCAGAGCTTTAACCCCCTAAAGCTGATTGGTGCACCCTTGAGTCGAAAGTGCATAGTTTATATTTATATTAATAAAATCTGTTAGAAACTTCCGAGGATTTTTTTTTGAAAGCTGACATTCCGCTGAATAAAACACTATGTGGCTCGTCTAGCTCCGCGTATCACAGCCGACGTAAGGCGATGGCAGATTTACAGTTAATCTGGATTGCCTAGACACGTCATGGGATGGTAGTCTATCTTATCTCGACGTATACAGATCTACACTGTGTTACCCAATCACAGACTTAATTGTCACTTTGTCCTAGGACATCACACAACTAACAGGAAGTCAATTTGTGATTTCTCAGTTTCATATGGGCCACATGTGACAGGTTCAGGGCTTTAAATAGGGGGAACCTTAGCACATTCATAGTAACTGCACTGAGGCTAGGAAACATTGTCACCACCGATAAATCCACTATAATTGAGAATTTCAATAAGCATTTTTCTACGGCTGGCCATGCTTTCCACCTGGCTACCCCTACTCCGGTCAACTGCCCGGCACCCCTCACAGCAACTCGCCCAAGCCTCCCCCATTTCTCCTTCACCCAAATCCAGATAGCTGATGTTTTGATAGAGCTGCAAAATCAGGACCCCTACTAATCAGCCGGGCTAGACAATCTGGACCCTCTCTTTCTAAAATTATCTGCCCGAAATTGTTGCCACCCCTATTACTAGCCTGTTCAACCTCTCTTTCGTATCGTCTGAGATTCCCAAAGATTGGAAAGCTACCGCGATCATCCCCCTCTTCAAAGGGGGAGACACTCTAGACCCAAACTGCTACAGACCTATATCTATCCTACCCTGCCTTTCTAAGGTCTTTGAAAGCCAAGTTAACAAACCAATTACCGACCATTTCGAATCCCACCGTACCTTCTCCGCTATGCAATCTGGTTTCAGAGCTGATCATGGGTGCACCTCAGCCACGCTCAAGGTCCTAAACGATATCATAACTGCCATCGATAATTGACATTACTGTGCAGCCGTATTCATCAACCTGGCCAAGGCAGGCGACTCTGTCAATCACCACATTCTTATCGGCAGACTCAACAGCCCTTATTTCTCAAATGACTGCCTCGCCTGGTTCACCAGCTACTTCTCTGATAGAGTTCAGTGTGTAAAATCGGAGGGCCTGTTGTCCAGACCTCTGGCAGTCTCTATGGGGGAGCCACAGGGTTCAATTCTCGGGCCGACTCTCTTCTCTGTATACATCAGTGATGTCGCTCTTGCTGCTGGTGATTCTCTGATCCAACTCTACGCAGACGACACCATTCTGTATACTTCTGGCCCTTCTTTGGACATTGTGTTAACTAACCTCCAGACGAGCTTCAATGCCATACAACTCTCCTTCCGTTGCCTCCAAATGCTATTAAATGCAAGTAAAACAAAATGCATGCTCTTCAACCGATCGCTGCCCGCACCTGCCCACCCGTCCAGCATCACAACTCTGAACGGTTCTGACTTAAAATATGTGGACAACCTCAAATAACTAGGTGTCTGGCTAGACTGTAAACTCTCCTTCCAGACTCACATTAAGCATCTCCAATCCAAAATTAAATCTAGAATCGGCTTCCTATTTCGCAACAAAGCATCCTTCACTCATGCTGCCAAACATACCCTCGTAAAACTGACCATCCTACCGATCCTCGACTTCGACGATGTCATCTACAAAATAGCCTCCAACATTCTACTCAACAAATTGGATGCAGTCTATCACAGTGCCATCCGTTTTGTCACCAAAGCCCCATATACTACCCACCACTGTGACCTGTAAGCTCTCGTTGGCTGGCCCTCGCTTCATACTCGTCACCAAACCCACTGGCTCCAGGTCATCTACAAATCTTTGCTAGGAAAAGCCTCGCCTTATCTCAGCTCACTGGTCACCATTGCAGCACCCACCCGTAGCACGTGCACCAGCAGGTATATCTCACTGATCACCCCCAAAGCCAAGTCCTCCTTTGGCCGCCTTTCCTTCCAGTTCTCTGCTGCCAATGACTGGAACGAACTACAAACATCACTGAAGCTGGAGACTCATATCTCCCTCACTAGCTTTAAGCACCAACTTTCAGAGCAGCTCACAGATCACTGCACCTGTACATAGCCCATCTGTAAATAGCCCATCCAACTACCTCATCCCCATACTGTATTTATTTATTTATTTATTTATCTTGCTCCTTTGCATCGCCAGTATCTCTACTTGCACATTCATCTTCTGCACATCTATTCACTCCAGTGTTTAATTGGTATATTGTAATTACTTCACCACCATGGCCTATTTATTGCCTTACCTCCCTTATCCTACCTCATTTACACACACTGTATATAGACTTTTTCTACTGTATTATTGAGTTCTCATTGACTGTATGTTTGTTTATTCCATGTGTAACTCTGTGTTGTTGTATGTGTTAAAATGCTTTGCTTTATCTTGGCCAGGTCGCAGTTGTAAATGAGAACTTGTTCTCAACTAGCCTACCTGGTTAAATAAAGGTGGATCCAGGATGCAAATTTCTGTTTGAAAAAGCTAGCCTTTGCTTTCCTAACTGCCTGTGTATATTGGTTCCTAACTTCCCTGAAAAGTTGTATATCGCGGGGGCTATTCGATGCTAATGCAGTACGCCACAGGATGTTTTTGTGCTGGTCAAGGGCAGTCAGGTCTGGAGTGAACCAAGGGCTATATCTGTTCCTGGTTCTACATTTTTTTGAATGGGGCATGCTTATTTAAGATGGTGAGGAAAGCACTTGTAAAGAATAACCAGGCATTTTCTACTGATGGAATGAGTTCAATATCCTTCCAGGATGCCCGGGCCAGATCGGTGGGTTCATTGATCATTTGTGTGAGATTGAACTGCAACGCTCCTACTACCACACCCCGGTCAAAGGAACTTAAATATTTTGTCTTGCCCATTCACCCATTCACCCACAATCCATGTCTCAACATCTGGCTCTGGTTAGAAATAGTGCACTACCCCATAGAGCCCTGGTAAGAAGTAGTGCACTACCTCATAGAGCCCTGGTAAGAAGTAGTGCACTACCTTATAGGGCCCTGGTCAGAAGTAGTGCACTACCTCATAGGGCTCTGGTTAGAAGTAGTGCACTACCTCATAGGGCTCTGATCAGAAGTAGTGTACTACCACATAAGGTTCTGGTCAGAAGTAGTGTACTACCCCATAAGGTTCTGGTCAGAAGTAGTGTACTACCCCATAGGGTTCTGGTCAGAAGTAGTGCCCTACATACAGCAGGGAACAGGACTCCATTCGGGACCCATCCTGGGTATTAATAGAGAGGTTGTGTGTGTCTTCAACAGAACAACATTTTTTGACACTGATTCAAATGGCCGACTGGCTTAGTGTAACGATTCCACTCCCCTCACACATTACTACTGAAGGAGATACCCTTCCACACCTGACCTGGGTTCATTTAGTATTTGAGTTCTTTCAACAACAACAAAAATAAGCATTTGAATGAGCCTGACTGGAGTGCCAGTTGACAGGGTTTTTGCCTGTTCCACTAGATGCATCACGCCAGGCGAGCTCAAATGAAGTGCAGTTAAAAAGAAAGAAAACAAATCATATTTGAACCCAGGCATGTTCCACACTCAAGAAGACATTAGTTTAAATGTTACTTTATTCCCCTATGGGGCTCACTGCTTTTAATGAACAGTGGTCCAAACCCAGCGAGGAAATATTACAACATGCTGATTGGACTCCAATTGGACTCCAAACACAGACGAAAACCAATTAGAGGGGTTATGACTGGGTAGAAATTGGACATTATGTTCAAGTTCTCATAGAGGTCACGCTATAATTGTGACCTTTGACACCGAGCGATTCAGTTGCCTCCGAGGTCAGATATGCTATGTTGCAACGTTCCACTTCTGGTGTGAGGATATAGACAGTAGCACCTGCCATCAGCTCTAACTAACTTCCGATTTCTCTTTTTCTATCCAGGAATTCTTGCATTGAGAATGTGATTCACTGTTAGCTCATGCAGTGTCAGTGAGAGCTACGGAAAAGTTCAGGAATAGCACTAAACTGTTGATATACACTGAGTGTACCAAACATTAAGAATACCTTCCTCATTAAGAACCCCCTCACTCCCCCCTTTTGCCCTCAGAACAGCCTCAATTTGTCGGGCATGGACTCTACAAGGTGTCGAAAGCATTCCACAGGGATGCTGCCCATGTTGACTCCAATGCTTCCCACAGTTGTGTCAAGTTAGCTGGATGTCCTTAGGGTAGTGGACCATTCTTGATACACATGGGTAAATGTTGAGCGTAAATAACCCAGCAGCATTGCAGTTCTTGATACAAACTGGTGTGCCTGGCACCTACCACCATACCCTGTTCAAAGGAACTTAAATATGTTGTCTTGCCCATTCACCCACAATCCATGTCTCAACTGTCTCAAGGCCCTCACTAGCTTTAAGCACCAGCTGTCAGAGCAGCTCACAGATCACTGCACCTGTACATAGCCCATCTGTAAATAGCCCATCCAACTACCTCATCCCCATACTGTATTTATTTATTTATTTATCTTGTTCCTTTGCACACCAGTATCTCAGTATCTCTACTTGCACATTCATCTTCTGCACATCAATCACTCCGGTGTTTAATTGGTATATTGTAATTACTTCGCCACCATGGCATATTTATTGCCTTACCTCCCTTATCTTACCACATTTGCACACACTGTATATAGACTTTTTTCTACTGTATCATTGGCTGTATGTTTGTTTATTCCATGTGTGTGTTGTCGTATGCTTCGAACCGCTTTGCTTTATTCTCGGCAAGCTCACAGTTGTAAATGAGAACTTGTTCTCAACTAGCCTACCTGGTTAAATAAAGGTGAAATAAAATAAATAAATAAAATCACCTAATCATGATCTTCAGTTTAGAATGCAAGTTGATTAATCAGCTGTGTTTGCTAGGGATGGAGAAGAAGTGTGAGACCAATCAGGCCCCTAACAGGTCATCTTTCAGCTTGCTTTCTAAAGTGAATACACTATACTTACACTACTTACGTTTGAAAACAAACATAACGGGACAATCTCAACACTCCCTGCAGTGCAATCCTTGCAATTTGCTATTTGGTATTTTATCAGGATCCTTATTAGCTGTTGCAAAATGATCCACAGTACTGTAGTGTGTGGCTCATAACCACGGGAGTTTGGTGGCACTAGTGGTAATGACTGGAGCGGAATCAGTGGAATGGTATCAAATACATCAAACATATGGTTTCCATGGTTTCCATGTGTTTGATGCCATTCCATTCACTCCGTTCCAGCCATTATTATGAGCTGTTCGTTCCTCAGCAGCCTCCGGTGCTCAAAACAGGTGTACAAGGTCACAGTTTTATAGGTAGCCGGCCTTGTTTTGGAAGTTGGAACCATCCGATACTGGTGACATACAGGTGAAGGATCAAATTTGAGCCAGTTTGCTACAGCAGGAAAACAATCCTGCATTAACAGGAAATGTGAATTTTTGTAGGGGTTGATACATTTTTAGGAAGAGAAAATCAGGTCAAAAATGTTAACATGGAAAGACTTTTAAGAAGCTTTTTTAACCCTAAATACCTCAACTTTCTCCTGTAACAGGGTGATCAAATTAAGATTCTGCATCTGAAGCATCACAGTATAACTGCAACATTACATGCATGCTGTAGTTTAATCAAGGCTAAGTTGAATGCAAAAAGATGTATACACTCACTGCTGTACGTCGCTCTGGATAAGAGTGTCTGCTAAATGACTAAAATGTAAAAATGATATTGACCACTGCAGTACCTCTAGGAATTGGTGAGAGCTCTAAGATTGCTCGACTGTAGCAAGAGGTGAAATCCAAGTGGGCCAACTGGGTAGAACTGGAATGTTCTTGTTTGTACAGTCACAGCCATTGTTCTTTTAACCCTGTATGGCCCTTTATAGGAAACATAACACTGCTTAGGACAGCTGCCTGCTGGGACTGGCCACGTGTGCTGCCAGTCATGTTGACCTCTCAGAGACATTTATTAAACGTAGTCAAACTATTAGCATTCCCCCAGGGCTCGACCCTACCAGGCCCACCCAGGCCCACCCAGTCCCTACCAGGCCCACCCGGGCCCAACCAGTCCCTACCAGGCCCACCCAGGCCCTACCAGGCCCTACTTAGGGCCCACCCAGGCCCTACCAGGCCCACCCAGGCCTTACCAGGCCCTACCAGGCCCACCCAGGCCCTACCAGGCCCTACCTAGGTCCCACCCAGGCCCTACCAGGCCCACCCAGGCCCTACCAGGCCCCCCCGCAGGCCCACCCAGGCCCTACCAGGCCCACCCAGACCAACTCAGGCCCCTACATCCACCCCACACTCTGTCCTCAGCTGTTGTCAGGCCATCCCCAGGGGAGGTGGTCCAGAAGCAGGAGCTAGGCACAGCCCAGGCCACACAAAGAGTAGCAGTGCCTGTGTGTGATTGTGTGTGTGGCGTTTACTCACCCTTTTGCCCTCTTTGCCCAGAGCCCCCGTCTGACCTGGCAACCCAGGGGATCCCTAGGGACAGAAGACAGAAGGGTATCAGAGCAGGGCTGTCATTTGTGTATGGCCAGGCTATGGGTGTTGCGTTACCCTAGCTTCACGGTCTAGGCCTCTCATAGCACCAGTAACACTGGACACATAGCCTAACATTCCGCTGTTTGACACGCCATTGATATTCTGCTATTTGTTGAAATGTTGCTTCTGTATAAGAGAGAGAAAGGGGCTGGATGCTAGCCTGGTGCCAGATCTGTTTGTGCTATCATGCCAATGCCTTCCTACTCATTGCCATGCCAAAGAAAGATTGGCTCGACAAGGACAGCAATGGACCAGGCTAGCTGGATGCTGGATGGATTCCTAGATAGGCTGGTTGGATGGCATTCAGTGTTAGAATGAGTGTGTCTCCAGCTTGTTTCTATGGACACAGATGTAAACTCATGGCCTCATCCCAGACCTGTTGCCAATGACAATATGAGTTAGAAAGGCAGCACAAACAGATCCTGGATCAGGCTATGGGTTAACAGCTTGTTGCTTATAAAGCTGCTGTGGAAGACAGATGTTAGAGCCACATGTTCTCAACACACCAGTGGAGGCTGCTGACGGGAGGATGGTTCATAATAATGGCTGGAACAGAGCAAACCTGGAAAACATGTGTTTGATGTATTTGATACCATTCCACTGATTCCGCTCCAGTCATTACCACTAGCCTGTTCTCCCCAACTAAGATGCCACCAACCTCCTGTGCAGCACAAAGACAGCTGGCTGCCTAGTTGGCTTAATTGCTGTATGAAAATACCTAGATTTGATTTCATTCAAGTTTAATTGCTGGTGCTGGGCGTACCGTATCTCCAGTTAGGCCCGGTGGCTCCTGTCAGATGCAAAACATAGGTGTACGACTGGTTACATAGGTGTACGACTGGTTACATAGGTGTACGACTGGTTACATAGGTGTAAGACTGGTTACATAGGTGTAAGACTGGTAACATAGGTGTAAGACTGGTTACATAGGTGTAAGACTGGTTACATAGGTGTAAGACTGGTTACATAGGTGTAAGACTGGTAACATAGGTGTAAGACTGGTAACATAGGTGTAAGACTGGTTACATAGGTGTAAGACTGGTTACATAGGTGTAAGACTGGTTACATAGGAGTAAGACTGGTTACATAGGTGTAAGACTGGTTACATAGGTGTAAGACTGGTTACATAGGTGTACGACTGGTTACATAGGTGTACGACTGGTTACATAGGTGTACGACTGGTTACATAGGTGTAAGACTGGTTACATAGGTGTAAGACTGGTTACATAGGTGTAAGACTGGTTACATAGGTGTAAGACTGCTAACATAGGTGTAAGACTGGTTACATAGGTGTAAGACAGAGACAAAGTAGAGTTGCGATTCAACGGCTTAGACACGAGACGTATGTGGCAGGGTCTACAGACAATCACGGATTACAAAGAGAAAACCAGCCACATCGCGGACACCGACGTCTTGCTACCGGACAAGCTAAATACCTTCTTCGCGTGCTTTGAGGATAACACAGTGCCACCGATGTGTCCTGCTCCCAACGACTGTTGTCTCTTGTTCTCCGTGGATGACGGGAGGAAGACATTTAAACGTATTAACCTTCGCAAGGCTGTCGGCCCAGATGGCATCCATAGCCGCGTCCTCAGAGCATGCGCAGACAAGCTGGCTGGAGTGTTCACGGACATATTCAATCCATCCCTATCCTAGTCTGCTGTCCCCACATGCTTCAAGATGTCCACCATTGTTCCTGTACCCAAGAAAGCAAAGGTAACTGAACTAAATGACTATCGCCCAGCATCACTCACTTTTGGCATCATGAAGTGCTTTGAGAGGCTAGTTAAGGATCACATCACCTCCACCTTACATGACACCCTAGACCCACTTCAATTTTCTTACCGCCCCAATAGATCCACAGACAATTAAATTGCCATTACACTGCACACTGCCCTATCCCATCTGGACAAGAGGAATACCTAAGTAAGAATGCTGTTCATTGACTACAGCTCAGCCTTCAACACCATAGTACCCTCCTATCCTCCCTGTTCACCCATGACGGCATGGCCACGCACACCTCCAACTCAATCATCAAGTTTGCAGATGACACAACAGTAGTAGGCCTGATTACCAACAATGACAAGACAGCCTACAGGAAGGAGGTGAGGGCCCCGGCTGAGTGGTGCCAGGAAAATAACCTCTCCCTCAACGTCAACAAAACAGGAGCTGATGGTGGACTTCAGGAAACAGCAAAGGGAGCACGCCTCTATCCACATCGATGGGACCGCAGTGGAGAAGGTGGAAAGCTTCAAGTTCCTCGGCATACACATCACTGAAACTGAATTGGTCCACCCACACAGACAGTGCTGTGAAGAAGGTGTAACAGCATCTCTTCAACCTCAGGAGGCTGGAGAAATGTGTCTTGGCCCCTAAAACCCTCACAAACTTTTACAGATGCACAATCGAGAGCATCCTTTCGGGCTGTATCACCGCCTGGTACGGCAACTGCTCCGCCCACAACCGTAAGGCTCTCCAGAGGGTAGTGAGGTCTGCACAACGCATCACCGGGGGCAAACTACCTGCCCTCCAGGACACCTACAGCACCCGATGTCACAGGAAGTCCAAAAAGATAATCAAGGACAACAACCACCCGAGCCACTGCCTGTTCACCCTGCTATCATCCAGAAGGAGAGGTCAGTACAGGTGCATCAAAGCTGGGACCTAGAGACTGAATAACAGCTTCTATCCCAAGGCCATCGAATAACAGCTTCTATCCCAAGGCCATCAAAATGTTTAATAGTCATCACTAGCCGGCTTCCACCCGCTTACTCAACCCTGCACCTTAGAGGCTGCTGCCGTATATACATAGACATGGAATCACTGGCCACTTTAATGGTGGAACACTAGTCACTGTAATAATGTTTACATACTGCTGCACATACAGATTTGTGTGTATTGTTGTGAATTGTTAGATACTACTGCACTGTTAGATATTACAGCACTGTTGGAGCTAGGAATACAAGCATTTCACTACACCCGCAATAACATCTGCTAAATATGTGTATGTCTCCAATACAATTTGATTTGATTTGATTATGCCTCAATATAAAGGCTCATATATGCTTATAACAAGTTATGAAGCATTATATCTACAGGCTTTAAGTAAAGTGTTACCAAAACATTAAAAAATAAAAAATAAAACAAACAATGTTTTGAACATTTCAAATTACAAAGAATAGTGTAGAGTTGTCATTCACAATGATAATGTCCGTACGCCATCCATATTAGGAACTTCCATAGTTCTCCAACATAACTCCTGCAGTTGTCATTCCTCCTCTGACAAGGCCTCATATAAACTGCTGTATGCCTGGGTCTATTGTAAATCTGACCTAGGCAGGGCCATTGTTCCGTGACCAATTACATAATAAAAAGTGCACTTCATCAAATTGATTTGGATCAGGAGGAGGGTTGTTTTGCTTCATTTATGGTTTATTTAACAGCCTGTCAGAACAGCATAGAGAGGTACGTGTTGGTGGGTACATGAGGATATGAGCTTCAGACTCAGTGTACCACATAAAAACAATGAAATGTCAAGGAAAATATGAATATACCTGATCTCCCTTGAGTCCCTCTTTCTCCACCTGAAACAAACAACAGAAAACAATGACAACTACAATATGACAGTTACAATATCAGTCTAATTGAAGACACATTATACACTATACAAAATAGTTCAATCAGAAGAACAAAACAGCATTGGTAGATTGATCAGAAGGTGGCAGGTTATGGTTTTTGTAATCTCGTAACAATTCTTTGATAAATCCTGCTATGAATGTGCGTCAGAAGGGACTGAGTCTAAGCAGTATTATTTGAACCCAGGTTAGGGCCTTTCACAGTCACTCCTACTGGTGTTGTGGGTGGAAGGGAGGGGAGCAGACAGACAGACAGACAGGTATGCAGACAGACGGACAGAGACAGACAGACAGACAGACAGACAGACAGACAGACAGACAGACAGACAGACAGACAGACAGACAGACAGACAGACAGACAGACAGACAGACAGACAGACAGACAGACAGACAGACAGACAGACAGACAGACAGACAGACAGACAGACAGACAGAGTTGTCTGTCCTCACAAACTACTGTCCACATCCAGGGCCACAGATCAACCTATCAGCTTACACATCCATCCCAAATAAGTGGTGTCCCCTTTCAATTGGCATCCTCGCAAAAACACTGACGCCTTTTTCTTGGAAGCAGCAGCTGCAGAAAATAGCCATTCATAACATGACATGTGTACAGAATGTGAAAGTCACTCGCAGGCCCCTGTCTCTGTGCTTAAAGGTGCAATCTGTAGTTTGTACATCCATTTTTGTACTTTTTTGGGGGGGTGATATATTCCCATGATAACTTCAAATGCTTCATGAGCTGAGTTCAACTGTCGTACCCCATCAAACCCGCAAATATAAGCTTGTATTTTACTCCATTTTTTGTAAACAGTATAATTGTAAACAAACACTGTACATCGGGGGTAGGCAGTTCCTGTTTATGATTTAATTGACCTGGAAGACCAGGTGTGTTGAATTTAGGCCATCACTGAACTGATCAATTAACTAAGTTGGTCAGGTGTGGTGCCTAGTTGGAACAAAACCCTGCAGTATCTGTGTACTCCAGGAACAGGGTTGCCTAGCCCTGCTGTATAGCTTCAGAAGATGGTTTAAACTATCATTTTGATCTCATGGATGGGCAGTCCTTGCATCCGCACAGTAGCTGTCCCTTAGCCGTTTACCAAAACTGTGGCAGGGTGGCGGCTTCATTGTTTTTTTGAATCACAGATTGCCTCTTTAAAACGGTGGACAGAAATCTATCGTTTAACAAGACGGCTGACAAGCCTTTTGGTATCTGTGACAGCGGCTGTAAACATGAATGACAGCTAGGAAACGTGATGCCCCTCTATAAAACACAATGTTCTATCTCACAAAGTACTGCTTTACTAACTCAATTCATTCTCAATGTATATCATATGTACACAGTACTTGTGAAAGGGAAACCTTGGGTTAAACTGAATGGGGTATATCGGCTAGTTCATCTATACTACCATTTAGTAGCATTCAGTACGCGTTCAGTGATAGTACGTCCACTATCACTGCAATGTTGTTTACAAGTCTGTTGTGAGAAGACCTGGTAACGCCAACCATGGTGTTCTCGATAGCCAGGATAGAATTTCTGTTATCCTGATTCGTCTCTTATTAATGTATAATTAGCTAGACTAAATAGCTCGTCAACGCTGACAGTTTTCGGTTGGGGTTTGGTAAGTATTTGGGTGACATGAAAGGGTCGGTGTCACACACACTCTGCCTCGCTCCAGTGCTAATGGGACGTGGCAGGGCAGATAATTAGCTAACCACTCACAGTATACTCTTAATCTCCACCCATCACCTCCCCTAACAACAACAGCCAGGCCCTGTGTGTATTAGTGTGTGTGTGTACGTGCGTGGGTTCATGCATTGTTTGTGTGTGTGCGTGTGCGCATGTACGTGCATCTCTGTGAGTGTGTGTGCACCCATGCATGTGTGTGTATATTAATCTACCAGTCTCTGTCTAGGAGTTTCTAGGCTATGCTCCCACTAAGCCCCCTCTCCCCTGGGCTCATGTTAACAGAACTAGAGAGGACAAGCAGACAGTGCAGCCAGACCAATTATAGGAGCACTATGCATGAAGCATGCTGAGGATTCTACTGGGATTCAGTAAACGCTGAGGGTCTACTGGGAGAGACTGGTGTCTGGAACTCCTAGACTGAGTTAGTGGGGAGGAGAAGAGAGGAGAGCAGAGGAGAGCAGAGGAGAGGAGAGCAGAGGAGAACAGAGGAGAGTTGAGGAGAGGAGAGCAGAGGAGAACAGAGGAGAGTTGAGGAGAGGAGAGCAGAGGAGAGCAGAGGAGAGGAGAGCAGAGGAGAACAGAGGAGAGTTGAGGAGAGGAGAGCAGAGGAGAGCAGAGGAGAGGAGAGCAGAGGAGAACAGAGGAGAGTTGAGGAGAGGAGAGCAGACGAGAGGAGAGTTGAGGAGAGGAGAGGAGAGGAGAGCAGACGAGAGGAGAGTTGAGGAGAGGAGAGCAGAGGAGAGCAGAGGAGAGGAGAGCAGAGGAGAACAGAGGAGAGTTGAGGAGAGGAGAGCAGAGGAGAGCAGAGGAGAGGAGAGCAGAGGAGAACAGAGGAGAGTTGAGGAGAGGAGAGCAGACGAGAGGAGAGTTGAGGAGAGGAGAGCAGAGGGGAGGAGAGCTGAGGAGAGGAGAGCTGAGGAGAGCAGAGCAGAGGAGAGGAGACCTGAGGAGAGGAGAGGGGAGGAGAGGAGAGGGGAGGAGAGGAGAGTTGAGGAGAGGAGAGGGGAGGAGAGTTGAGGGGAGGAGAGCTGAGGAGAGCAGAGCTGAGGAGAGCAGAGCTGAGGAGAGCAGAGCAGAGGAGAGGAGAGGGGAGGAGAGCAGAGCAGAGGAGAGGAGACCTGAGGAGAGGAGAGGGGAGGAGAGGAGAGGGGAGGAGAGGAGAGTTGAGGAGAGGAGAGGGGAGGAGAGTTGAGGGGAGGAGAGCTGAGGAGAGCAGAGCTGAGGAGAGCAGAGCTGAGGAGAGCAGAGCAGAGGAGAGGAGAGGGGAGGAGAGCAGAGCAGAGGAGAGGAGACCTGAGGAGAGGAGAGGGGAGGAGAGCAGAGCAGATGAGAGGAGCCCTGAGGAGAGGAGAGGGGAGGAGAAGAGAGTTGAGGAGCGGAGAGCTGAGGAGAGGAGAGCTGAGGAGAGCAGAGTTGAGGAGAGGAAAGGAGAAGGGAGGAGAGGAGAGGAGAGGAGAGGAAAGGAGAGGAGAGGAGAGGAAAGGAGAAGGGAGGAGAGGAGAGGAGAGGAGAGGAGAGGAGAGGAGAGGAGAGGAGAGGAGAGGAGAGGAGAGGAGAGGAGAGGAGAGGAGAGGAGAGGAGAGGAGAGGAGAGGAGAGGAGAGGAGAAGGGAGGAGAGGAGAGGAGAGCTGAGGAGAGGAGAGTTGAAGAGAGGTTTATTCTATTCCATGTGAGACATTTATTTTATGTTGGTATTCTTATATTTTATTATTTCTTATTGTTGTTGCATTGTCCAGGTGGAACCTGCCAGTAAGCATTTAATTGGACAATGTATACCATGTGTATCCTGTACATGTAATACCTACATGTTTCAAGCAGACCACCATAGTCCCTGTGCCCAAGAAAGCACAGGTAACCTGCCTAAATGACTACTGCCCCGTAGCACTCACGTCGGCAGCAATGAAGTTCTTGAAAGGCTGGTCATGGCTCACATCAACACAATTATCCCGGAAACCCTAGACCCATTCCAATTCGCATACCGCCCAAACAGATCCGCAGATGACGCAATCTCAATCGCACTCCACACTGCCCTTTCCCACCAGGACAAAATGAACACCTTTGTAAGAATGCTGTTCATTGACTACAGCTCAGCGTTCAACACCATAGTGTCCACAAAGCTCATCACTAAGCTAAGGACCTTGAGACTAAACACATCCCTCTACAACTGGATCATGGACTTCATAACGGGCTGGCCCCAGGTGGTAAGTGTAGGCAACAACACATGTGCCACGCTAATCCTCAACACTGGGGCCCCTCAGGGGTGCGTGCTTAGTCCCCTCCTGTACTCCCTGTTCACCCAAGACCGCGTGGCCAAGCATGACTCCAACACCATTATTAAGTTTGCTGATGACACAACGGTGGTAGGCCTGATCACCGACAACGATGAGACAGTCTATAGGCAAGAGGCCAGAGACCTGGCAACTTGAGCAAGACAAAGGAGATGATCGTGGACTACAGGAAAAGGAGGGCCGAACACTACCCCATTTACATCGACGGGGCTGTAGTGGACCGGGTCGAGAGTTTCAAGTTCCTTGGTGTCCACGTCACAACAAACTATCATGGTCCAAACATACCAAGACAGTCGTGAAGAGGGCACGACAACACCTATTCCCCCTCAGGAGACTGAAAAGATTTGGCATGGGTCCTCAGATCATCAAAAAGTTCTACAGCTGCACCATCGAGAGCATTCTGACCGGTTGCATCACCGACTGGTGTGGCAACTGCTCGGCATCCAACCATAAGGCGCTACAGAGGGTAGTGCGTAAGGCCCAGTACATCACTGGGGCCAAGCTTCCTGCCATCCAGCACCTATATACTAGGCGGTGTCAGAGGAAGGCCCCAAAAAGACTCCAGTCACCCAAGACTGTTCTCTCTGCTACCACACGGCAAGCGGTACCGGAGCCCCAAGTCTAGGTCCAAAAGGCTCTTTAACAGCTTCTACCCCCAAGCCATAAGACTGCTGAACAATTAATCAAATGGCCACCAGGACCTTTTGCATTAACAACCCCTCCCCTTTGTTTTAACACTGCTGCTACTCACTGTTTATTATCTATGCATAGTCACTTTACCCCCACCTACATGTACAAATGAGCTCGATTAACCTGTACCCCCGTACATTGACTCGGTACCGGTACCCCCTGTATATAGCCTCATTATTGTTATTTTATTGTGATACTTTTTTTTTCTTTGTAAATATTTTCTTAACTCTATTTTCTAAAAACTGCATTGTTGGTTCAGGGCTTGTAAGTCAGCATTTCACAGTCAGGTGAATGACAACAACACCTGTTGTATTCGGCGCATGTGATAACTTAAATTTGACTAATACAAGTTCAAAGTTGAGAGACAGAGTGAAGGAAACCATGCCGTCAACTTCCCTCACACATGTAGGTCCACCATGGATGCTACCTGCCACCCCCTTCTCATCTCCTCCTGCCCTTCCCATCCTTCCCCCCAGAGCTCCAGACCAGACCTGCCTGCTCTCCACCATGGATGCTACCTGCCACCCCCTTCTCATCTCCTCCTGCCCTTCCCATCCTTCCCCCCAGAGCTCCAGACCAGACCTGCCTGCTCTCCACCATGGATGCTACCTGCCACCCCCTTCTCATCTCCTCCTGCCCTTCCCATCCTTCCCCCCAGAGCTCCAGACCAGACCTGCCTGCTCTCCACCATGGATGCTACCTGCCACCCCCTTCTCATCTCCTCCTGCCCTTCCCATCCTTCCCCCCAGAGCTCCAGACCAGACCTGCCTGCTCTCCACCATGGATGCTACCTGCCACCCCCTTCTCATCTCCTCCTGCCCTTCCCATCCTTCCCCCCAGAGCTCCAGACCAGACCTGCCTGCTCTCCACCATGGATGCTACCTGCCACCCCCTTCTCATCTCCTCCTGCCCTTCCCATCCTTCCCCCCAGAGCTCCAGACCAGACCTGCCTGCTCTCCACCATGGATGCTACCTGCCACCCCCTTCTCATCTCCTCCTGCCCTTCCCATCCTTCCCCCCAGAGCTCCAGACCAGACCTGCCTGCTCTCCACCATGCTCCAAGCCCCAGGAGAGGTGTGGAGAGAGGGGGTTAACCGTGCTCATCTACCCCTGTCTAGCCTCTCCTTGCCTGACCTCCCAGACAGCACAGAGGTGGATGGTAATGTGACACTGAGACTGTTCACCTGAGCAGTTCCAAATCCCTCTCTCCTCTCCTCATCCCCCTCATAACCTCCTCTCTCCCCTCCTCATCCCCTCCTCATAACCCCCTCCTTCCCCTCATAACCTCCTCCTTCCCCTCTCCTCATCCCCCCTCATTCCTCCTCCTTCCCCTCATAACCTCCTCCTTCCCCTCTCCTCATCCCCCCTCATTCCTCCTCCTTCCCCTCATAACCTCCTCCTTCCCCTCTCCTCATCCCCCCTCATTCCTCCTCCTTCCCCTCATAACCTCCTCCTTCCCCTCTCCTCATCCCCCCTCATTCCTCCTCCTTCCCCGCATAACCTCCTCCTTCCCCTCTCCTCATCCCCCCTCATTCCTCCTCCTTCCCCTCATAACCTCCTCCTTCCCCTCTCCTCATCCCCCCTCATTCCTCCTCCTTCCCCTCTCCTCATCCCCCCTCACTCCCCCCCTCATAACATTTACATTTTACATTTAAGTCATTTAGCAGACGCTCTTATCCAGAGCGACTTACAAGTACATACATTCATACTTTTTTGTACTGGTCCCCCGTGGGAATCGAACCCACAACCCTGGCGTTGCAAGCGCCATGCTCTACCAACTGAGCCACACGGGACAACACCTAACCTCCTCCTTCCCCTCTCCTCATCCCCCCTCATTCCTCCTCCTTCCCCTCATAACCTCCTCCTTCCCCTCTCCTCATCCCCCCTCATTCCTCCTCCTTCCCCTCTCCTCATCCTCCCTCATTCCTCCTCCTTCCCCTCTCCTCATCCCCCCTCATTCCTCCTCCTTCCCCTCATAACCTCCTCCTTCCACTCTCCTCATCCCCCCTCATTCCTCCTCCTTCCCCTCATAACCTCCTCCTTCCCCTCTCCTCATCCCCCCTCATTCCTCCTCCTTCCCCTCTCCTCATCCCCCCTCATTCCTCCTCCTTCCCCTCTCCTCATCCCCCCTCATTCCTCCTCCTTCGCCTCATAACCTCCTCCTTCCTCCTTCGCCTCATAACCTCCTCCTTCCCCTCTCCTCATCCCCCCTCCTTCCCCTCATAACCTCCTCCTTCCCCTCTCCTCATCCCCCCTCATTCCGCTCATCCCACCCTCCTTCCCCCCTCCTCATCCCCCCTCATTCCCCTCATCACCCCCTCCTTCCCCTCTTCTCATCCCCTCTCATCATCCCCTCCTTACGCTCTCCTCATCCCCTCCTGTGTGTGTGTGTGTGTGTGTGTGTGTGTGTGTGTGTGTGTGTGTGTGTGTGTGTGTGTGTGTGTGTGTGTGTGTGTGTGTGTGTGTGTGTGCGCGTGTAGATTCATATGAAGACAGCTGCATAAAAGACTGCATACTTACACTGAGACCAGGCAGACCTTGAAGACCCGTATCGCCCTGTGGGAGAGGGAAATTATTGTTTTTTATCGTTGAACTCATTAGTCATTCATCAATTTATTGACTCTTATATGGATCTTTCCTCAGCACCTGTCATACACAACGTATAGTATAACACGGAACGTCAAGTGACACACATTCAGACGATTCATTTTGAAAGGAAGGAATTGCTGTTATTCAATCATTCTCTTAGACTCTAAATAATGGCAGAGAGTATTACTACACTAAATAAATGTGTAAAGAAGTTACCTTCACGTCTAGCCAAGCGGCGGTACTGGCGGGAGGGCTTGTGCATTAATGAATACATGTGTCCTTTTTAAATGAATACGTGTCCTTTTTAAATGAATACATGTGTCCTTTTAATGAATACATGTGTCCTTTTTAATGAATACATGTGTCCTTTTAATGAATACATGTGTCCTTTAATGAATACATGTGTCCTTTTTAATGAATACATGTGTCCTTTTAATGAATACATGTGTCCTTTAATGAATACATGTGTCCTTTTTAAATGAATACATGTGTCCTTTTAATGAATACATGTGTCCTTTTTAATGAATACATGTGTCCTTTTAATGAATACATGTGTCCTTTAATGAATACATGTGTCCTTTTTAAATGAATACATGTGTCCTTTTAATGAATACATGTGTCCTTTAATGAATACATGTGTCCTTTAATGAATACATGTGTCCTTTTAATGAATACATGTGTCCTTTTTAAATGAAGACATGTGTCCTTTTAATGAATACATGTGTCCTTTTAATTAATACATGTGTCCTTTTAATTTGCCAAACCTTATGCCATTAACCAATTAGGTCTATATGATCTGGAAAGTTAAGATTATTTATGACTGATTAGTTATTCATGACCATTTTGGTTGTATTCACAGGTGTCTCGCCCAAAATAGTCCTTCCTGCTTGGGAATATTGAGGTACTCATTACTGTTCTGACCCAAACATATAAATAATCACATTTGCCCCTCCCTCGGATAGCTCTACAAAATAGACTCATTTGGCTCTCTCTCTCTCTCTCTCTCTCCTCTTCAGAGAACCAAACAGATATCTCATTAAAACTTCAAGGCTGGAAGACTGTGCACCTACAATAACCCTACAATCATACAGCAGCTCCCTCACCAATAATGAAAGCGGAAATTAATGTGTGCATGCGTGAGTACCGTACGTGTTACAATATGGTAACTAATTAGAGAACGGAAAACATTCCGTCTCTTACAGAGCAAAGAAATCCCACTGTGGTATTCGATCATTTTTTTCTCCATATATTTTGAATTGCAATAAGAGGAATTTGCCTACCGTAATTCAAATTCCCTTTCAATGAACAGGCTATAAAAGAATGCTGATAATCAATTCTCCACTGTATTTATGAATGCTTTAAATTCCCAGCTCGCTGGACCCATCTAGACTGTATTACTGTTCTGTCTGAGTTTTTTCAATGATGGTAAATGGTTCAACTTTTCATGTACCATTTAGTGGTCTAATAATATGGTAATATTTAGACTGACCACCAGTGAGGCAGGAGGTTTTTTAGAAGGGTGTGTCTGGTACTAATAATTGGCATGTCTGACTGATCAGAAATACTATATTGGACTCTGTACAATACTATAATCTGGGCTGGACAGCAGATCAAGTTTGCTATGATGATAGTAGTTCCTGTCCAATGATGTTCAGCCTGTTTAATGAAATGACCAGTGGTCAAACAGATTGAATTCTGAAGTCAGAGGAACAGTCATGTAACCTGGGTGGTGCGCTTTGTTTCCTATCAAAAAGTTGAGAACATATATAGAGTACACAACTTTCTTTCTTTCTCTACAGTTGACTCTCTGTTAGTCAGCTCCTAGCCTACAGTTGACTCTCTGTTAGTCAGCACCTAGCCTACAGTTGACTCTCTGTTAGTCAGCACCTAGCCTACAGTTGACTCTCCGTTAGTCAGCACCTAGCCTACAGTTGACTCTCTGTTAGTCAGCACCTAGCCTACAGTTGACTCTCTGTTAGTCAGCACCTAGCCTACAGTTCACTCTCCGTTAGTCAGCACCTAGCCTACAGTTGACTCTCTGTTAGTCAGCACCTAGCCTACAGTTGACTCTCTGTTAGTCAGCACCTAGCCTACAGTTGACTCTCTGTTAGTCAGCACCTAGCCTACAGTTGACTCTCTGTTAGGCAGCACCTAGCCTACAGTTGACTCTCCGTTAGTCAGCACCTAGCCTACAGTTGACTCTCCGTTAGTCAGCACCTAGCCTACAGTTGACTCTCTGTTAGTCAGCACCTAGCCTACAGTTCACTCTCCGTTAGTCAGCACCTAGCCTACAGTTGACTCTCTGTTAGTCAGCACCTAGCCTACAGTTGACTCTCTGTTAGTCAGCACCTAGCCTACAGTTGACTCTCTGTTAGGCAGCACCTAGCCTACAGTTGACTCTCCGTTAGTCAGCACCTAGCCTACAGTTGACTCTCTGTTAGTCAGCACCTAGCCTACAGTTGACTCTCTGTTAGTCAGCACCTAGCCTACAGTTGACTCTCTGTTAGTCAGCACCTAGCCTACAGTTTACTCTCCGTTAGTCAGCACCTAGCCTACAGTTGACTCTCCGTTAGTCAGCACCTAGCCTACAGTTGACTCTCCGTTAGTCAGCACCTAGCCTACAGTTGACTCTCTGTTAGTCAGCACCTAGCCTACAGTTGACTGTCTGTTAGTCAGCACCTAGCCTACAGTTGACTCTCCGTTAGTCAGCACCTAGCCTACAGTTTACTGTCTGTTAGTCAGCACCCCTACAAACAGTTTGGGGTGTACATCAGCTCATGCTATTTACTAATGTTTAAAACCAAACCATAGATGAGGGATTATAACTTACTTGATCACCTTTGGGGCCAATAGGACCTGAGTCTCCTTTCAAACCCTGGGAACAAACAAATACATCAGACACCTTTCTGTTGTCAATAAAGAACAAAGACAGACACCTTTCTGTTTGTCAATAAAGAACAAAGACAGACACCTTTCTGTTGTCAAAAAAGAACAAAGACAGACACCTTTCTGTTGTCAATAAAGAACAAAGACAGACACCTTTCTGTTGTCAAAAAAGAACAAAGACATTAGACACCTTTCTGTTGTCAAAAAAGAACAAAGACATTAGACACCTTTCTGTTGTCAAAAAAGAACAAAGACATTAGACATCTTTCTGTTGTCAATAAAGAACAAAGACAGTAGACACCTTTCTGTTGTCAAAAAATAACAAAGACAGACACCTTCTGCTGTCAATAAAGAACAAAGACAGTAGACACCTTTCTGCTGTCAATAAAGAACAAAGACATTAGACACCTTTATGTTGTCAAAAAAGAACAAAGATAGTAAACACATTTATGTTGTCAACAAAGAACAAAGACAGTAGACACCTTTATGTTGTCAAAAAATAACAAAGACATTTTTCCAGTCAGCACCTAGCCTACATTTGACTCTCCGTTAGTCAGCACCTAGCCTACAGTTGACTCTCTGTTAGTCAGCACCTAGCCTACAGTTTACTCTCCGTTAGTCAGCACCTAGCCTACAGTTGACTCTCCGTTAGTCAGCACCTGGCCTACAGTTGACTGTCTGTTAGTCAGCACCTAGCCTACAGTTGACTGTCTGTTAGTCAGCACCTAGCCTACAGTTTACTCTCCGTTAGTCAGCACCTAGCCTACAGTTGACTCTCCGTTAGTCAGCACCTAGCCTACAGTTGACTCTGTTAGTCAGCACGTAGCCTACAGTTTACTCTCTGTTAGTCAGCATCTAGCCTACAGTTGACTCTCCGTTAGTCAGCACCTAGCCTACAGTTGACTCTCCGTTAGTCAGCACCTAGCCTACAGTTGACTCTCTGTTAGTCAGCACCTAGCCTACAGTTGACTCTCTGTTAGTCAGCACCTAGCCTACAGTTGACTCTCCGTTAGTCAGCACCTAGCCTACAGTTGACTCTCTGTTAGTCAGCACCTAGCCTACAGTTGACTCTCCGTTAGTCAGCACCTAGCCTACAGTTGACTCTCTGTTAGTCAGCACCTAGCCTACAGTTGACTCTCTGTTAGTCAGCACCTAGCCTACATATTACTCTCTGTTAGTCAGCACCTAGCCTACAGTTTACTCTCTGTTAGCCAGCACCTAGCCTACAGTTTACTCTCCGTTAGTCAGCACCTAGCCTACAGTTTACTCTCCGTTAGTCAGCACCTAGCCTACAGGTTACTCTCTGTTAGTCAGCACCTAGGACAAGCCACCCCTCAGAGCCTGGTTCCTCTCTACCAGGTACAGCCAGAAGAGGACTGGCCACCCCTCAGAGGCTGGTTCCTCTCTAGGTTTCTTCCTAGGTTCCTGCCTTCTAGGGAGTTTTCCTAGCCTCTGTGCTTCTACATCTGCATTGCTTGCTCTTTGGGGTTTTAGGCTGGGTTTCTGTATAAGCACTTTGGGACAACTGCTGCTGTAAAAAGGCCTTTACAAAATACATTTTACTGATTGATTGATTGCTTAGTGTTTTGGCTTGACGTGCTGCTGATATCTGTGTCCGCAGGTATCGGGGTCTCTGAATAGTCCAGGAAACTGTTTGTCAAATGTCTTTGTACTCAGAGTCAGTCTGAATCATAGACAACTACTGGTCCTGCAGGACTAAACAGAGAAGTACAGCAACATGACTCTGTGTAGGTGGTCCAATGAAAACACATTGTTTGACCAATAGTGTAGATAATCCTCTAAGAAAACCAATGTCTCTATGATAATCCATTCAAAAAGTGATAGGAGTTGCTACCCTTGGTCAAAATTAGGGTGACTAAATCAATGGAGGACAGAGAAGAAAAGTGGTCATAAATCAGGAGAATAGCATCGTGTCAGCTAGTCTGGATTACAGATTTTTGGAAGCAAACCACTCGATTTCGTCTCTACGTTATATTGGTATCGAACATGTCACCCTCCCTAGGAGAGGGGGTGACCTCGACAATTTATTGTTAAAATGAGAGGCTGCCTGGATCTTTAATATAAAGACTCTTGCTCCCTTCGGTCTCAACGTAGATTTTGATCTGAAGCCATTCTTGTGATTGTTGTGATTTTGCTGTTGTAAATGTTTGTAGGCTTATGTAGCCAAATTGTATCTATGATCATACGGTATCCAAATGTTTTTTAAATGCTATTTTAACATATGAGAATTAACCAATGATATCAGGCCACACCCGGCCATGATTACAGACACCTGTGTGTGTCTTTTGACACTATATAAACGAGTCACCCAGCAGTGTTCGTCATTATACCCTGATGAAGACAGCTTGTCTGTCGAAACGTTGGACATAAATATTATTGCATCTGAGCTCCTAGAGTGTGCATCTCTCCTTTATTCTCTAAATATGAAAAATGGCCAAACTCTCTAAATATATTTCTCTGGGCTTCAAGTTCAATGGTTAACCTGTAATCCAGAGGCGAAAGAAACACACACCTATTTAGGCGAGGTGCTGGCTAGCGGAGTGGAACACATTTTAACCCAATTTCATCATTTGGACTTTAACACATTACAGTAAAATACACTTTGGAAGAAGTCAGAATACCCCATTTAACCAAGCATAGTTCCCTAGACATAATAAACAAATGGACACTATATAAATATTACTGCATGACAACTAGCCAGCTGGCTAAATCTATCACATTTACAGAAATGTTCATTGATGTGCTTTGTCCCAGTCACATAAATACACACATAAATACATCTCTACAGTACAGCTATTGACTGTACAGTATAAGAAACCGTTGAGACCAGACAGCTTCATCATGTTTAGCCGCCATACATAAAAAAGACTGCAGCTTCTCAACTTCACCTGCTCCATTTTAATGTGTGAACATTCAGCGGCGTTGACTTGGCCAATAGTAATATAAATCACCCAGAGCCATTTTAATGTTAGATCAGCATCCCCTACTAGTATACCACTGAATGTCAGGTTCCCTATCTGCAGGTCTGGATCGATATTTATGATGCAGGAACAAATTCGTGATAAACTGATCTGAACTATAGGCTTAGATATATGGTATTCTATAGGTTTATAGTGGTATTCTATGGGTTTATAGTGATGGTGGTATTCTATAGGTTTATAGTGGTATTCTATGGGTTTATAGTGATGGTGGTATTCTATAGGTTTATAGTGGTATTCTATAGGTTTATAGTGATGGTGGTATTCTATAGGTTTATAGTGATGGTGGTATTCTATAGGTTTATAGTTATAGTGGTATTCTATAGGTTTATAGTGGTATTCTATAGGTTTATAGTTATAATTGTATTCTATAGGGTTATAGTGGTATTCTATAGGTTTATAGTGGTATTCTATAGGTTTATAGTTATGGTGGTATTCTATAGGTTTATAGTGGTATTCTATAGGTTTATAGTGGTATTCTATAGGTTTATAGTGATGGTGGTATTCTATAGGTTTATAGTGGTATTCTATAGGTTTATAGTGATGGTGGTATTCTATAGGTTTATAGTTATAGTGGTATTCTATAGGTTTATAGTGGTATTCTATAGGTTTATAGATATAATTGTATTCTATAGGGTTATAGTGGTATTCTATAGGTTTATAGTGGTATTCTATAGGTTTATAGTTATAGTGGTACTCTATAGGTTTATAGTGGTATTCTATAGGTTTATAGTGATGGTGGTACTCTATATGTTTATAGTGATGGTGGTATTCTATATGTTTATAGTGGTATTCTATGGGTTTATTGTGATGGAGGTATTCTATAGGTTTATAGTTATAGTGGTACTCTATATGTTTATAGTGATGGTGATATTCTATAGGTTTATAGTGGTATTCTATGGGTTTATAGTGATGGTGGTACTCTATATGTTTATAGTGATGGTGGTATTCTATAGGTTTATAGTGATGATGGTATTCAATAGGTTTATAGTGGTATTCTATAGGTTTATAGTTATAGTGGTATTCTATATGTTTATAGTGGTATTCTATAGGTTTATAGTGGTATTCTATATGTTTATAGTGATGGTGGTATTCTATAGGTTTATAGTGATGGTGGTATTCTATAGGTTTATAGTGATGGTGGTATTCTATAGGTTTATAGTGATGGTGGTATTCTATAGGTTTATAGTGGTATTCTATAGGTTTATAGTGATGGTGGTATTCTATAGGTTTATAGTGATGGTGGTATTCATTAGGTTTATAGTTATAGTGGTATTCTATAGGTTTATAGTGATGGTGGTATTCTATAGGTTTATAGTGATGGTGGTATTCTATAGGTTTATAGTGATGGTGGTATTCTATAGGTTTATAGTGGTATTATATAGGTTTATAGTGATGGTGGTACTCTATATGTTTATAGTGATGGTGGTATTCTATAGGTTTATAGTGGTATTCTATGGGTTTATAGTGATGGTGGTACTCTATATGTTTATAGTGATGGTGGTATTCTATAGGTTTATAGTGGTATTCTATGGGTTTATAGTGATGGTGGTACTCTATATGTTTATAGTGATGGTGGTATTCTATAGGTTTATAGTGGTATTCTATAGGTTTATAGTTATAGTGGTATTCTATAGGTTTATAGTGATGGTGGTATTCTATAGGTTTATAGTGATGGTGGTATTCATTAGGTTTATAGTGATGGTGGTATTCTATAGGTTTATAGTGGTATTCTATGGGTTTATAGTGATGGTGGTACTCTATATGTTTATAGTGATGGTGGTATTCTATAGGTTTATAGTGGTATTCTATAGGTTTATAGTTATAGTGGTATTCTATAGGTTTATAGTGATGGTGGTATTCTATAGGTTTATAGTGATGGTGGTATTCATTAGGTTTATAGTTATAGTGGTATTCTATAGGTTTATAGTGGTATTCTATAGGTTTATAGTGATGGTGGTATTCATTAGGTTTATAGTTATAGTGGTATTCTATAGGTTTATAGTGGTATTCTATAGGTTTATAGTGATGGTGGTATTCTATAGGTTTATAGTGATGGTGGTATTCATTAGGTTTATAGTTATAGTGGTATTCTATAGGTTTATAACGGTATTCTATAGGTTTATAGTGATGGTGGTATTCTATAGGTTTATAGTGGTATTCTATAGGTTTATAGTGATGGTGGTATTCTATAGGTTTATAGTTATAGTGGTATTCTATAGGTTTATAGTGGTATTCTATAGGTTTATAGTGATGGTGGTATTCATTAGGTTTATAGTTATAGTGGTATTCTATAGGTTTATAGTGGTATTCTATAGGTTTATAGTGATGGAGGTATTCTATAGGTTTATAGTGGTATTCTATAGGTTTATAGTTATAGTGGTATTCTATAGGTTTATAGTGATGGTGGTATTCTATAGGTTTATAGTGGTATTCTATAGGTTTATAGTGGTATTCTATAGGTTTATAGTTATAGTGGTATTCTATAGGTTTATAGTGATGGTGGTATTCTATAGGTTTATAGTGGTATTCTATAGGTTTATAGTGATGGAGGTATTCTATAGGTTTATAGTGGTATTCTATAGGTTTATAGTGGTATTCTATAGGTTTATAGTTATAGTGGTATTCTATAGGTTTATAGTGGTATTCTATAGGTTTATAGTGATGGAGGTATTCTATAGGTTTATGGTGATGGTGGTATTCATTAGGTTTATAGTGGTATTCTATAGGTTTATAGTGGTATTCTATAGGTTTATAGTGGTATTCTATAGGTTTATAGTGGTATTCTATAGGTTTATAGTGGTATTCTATAGGTTTATAGTTATAGTGGTATTCTATAGGTTTATAGTGGTATTCTATAGGTTTATAGTGATGGAGGTATTCTATAGGTTTATAGTGGTATTCTATAGGTTTATAGTGATGGTGGTATTCTATAGGTTTATAGTTATAGTGGTATTCTATAGGTTTATAGTGGTATTATATAGGTTTATAGTTATAATTGTATTCTATAGGGTTATAGTGGTATTCTATAGGTTTATAGTGGTATTCTATAGGTTTATAGTTATGGTGATATTCTATAGGTTTATAGTGGTATTCTATAGGTTTATAGTGTTTTTCTATAGGTTTATAGTGATGGTTGTATTCTATAGGTTTATAGTGGTATTCTATAGGTTTATAGTGATGGTGGTATTCTATAGGTTTATAGTTATAGTGGTATTCTATAGGTTTATAGTGGTATTCTATAGGTTTATAGTTATAATTGTATTCTATAGGGTTATAGTGGTATTCTATAGGTTTATAGTGGTATTCTATAGGTTTATAGTTATAGTGGTACTCTATAGGTTTATAGTGGTATTCTATAGGTTTATAGTGATGGTGGTACTCTATATGTTTATAGTGATGGTGGTATTCTATATGTTTATAGTGGTATTCTATGGGTTTATTGTGATGGAGGTATTCTATAGGTTTATAGTTATAGTGGTACTCTATAGGTTTATAGTGGTATTCTATAGGTTTATAGTGATGGAGTTATTCTATAGGTTTATAGTGGTATTCTATAGGTTTATAGTGATGGTGGTATTCTACAGGTTTATAATTATAGTGGTATTCTATAGGTTTATAGTTATAGTGGTATTCTATAGGTTTATAGTGGTATTCTATGGGTTTATTGTGATGGTGGTATTCTATAGGTTTATAGTTCTAGTGGTATTCTATAGGTTTACAGTTCTATTCTATAGGTTTGTAGTGGTATTCTATATGTTTATAGTGATGGTGGTATTCTATAGGTTTATAGTGATGGTGGTGTTCTATAGGTTTATAGTGATGGTGGTATTCTATAGGTTTATAGTGATGGTCGTACTCTATATGTTTATAGTGATGGTGGTATTCGATAGGTTTATAGTGATGGTGGTACTCTATATGTTTATAGTGATGGTGGTGTTCTATAGGTTTATAGTTATAGTGGTATTCTATAGGTTTATAGTGGTATTCTATAGGTTTATAGTGATGGAGGTATTCTATAGGTTTATAGTGATGGTGGTATTCTATAGGTTTATAGTTATAGTGGCATTCTATAGGTTTATAGTGGTATTCTATAGGTTTATAGTGATGGTGGTATTCTATAGGTTTATAGTTATAGTGGTATTCTATAGGTTTATAGTGGTATTCTATAGGTTTATAGTGATGGAGGTATTCTATAGGTTTATAGTGATGATGGTATTCTATATGTTTATAGTGATGGTGGTATTCTATAGGTTTATAGTTATAGTGGTATTCTATAGGTTTATAGTTATAGTGGTATTCTATATGTTTATAGTGATGGTGGTATTCTATAGGTTTATAGTTATAGTGGTATTCTATAGGTTTATAGTGATAGTGGTATTCTATAGGTTTATAGTGATGGTGGTATTCTATAGGTTTATAGTGATGGTGGTATTCTATAGGTTTATGGTGATGGTATTCTATAGTTTAATAGTTAAGCTAGAGAACATTTGGACACTTGAACATGTATTGATCTCATAAGACATTCTAATAACCCAGACCATAAACCAGGTTATTAACACCATACACTGTGTCAAGGGATTTTACCCATCACAGTACCTGAACTGACCATGGATTGAAGAGAATGTCTTTAGTTTCTAGTGGATTAAACTGTACGGTAACAGACTAGAACCATGCACTGTGAGGGACATTTAAATTTAACCTTTAACATTTTATTTAACCTTTATTTAACAAGGCAAGTCAGTTAAAAACAAATTCTTATTTACAATTACGGCCTACACCGGCCAAACCCAGACGATGCTGGGCCTACACCGGCCAAACCCAGACGATGCTGGGCCAGTTGCGTGCCGCCCTATGGGATTCCCAATCCCGGCCGGTTGTGATACATCCTGGATTTAAAAGCCCCATTTCCACTGGATGGGATAGCCCTGGTCATTTAAATGGTTTATTTCTAGGGAGAAGTTTCATACACCCACTAAAGCCAGTGGACTGCTGGAAGACTAGCTGTCGTCATAGCATCAGCTAATGGTACCTCTTCAGCAAATGCAGACATCTGGATCTAGTACAATACTCACTCAATTATTACACAAATGTTAAGGGTTCAGAATGAGAAAGAACATACTGAATAGGTATTTACATTTGTTCTGATTCCACTGTCCAGATATCCTCCTACATGCTTTAACTCTGTATTCAACCTACTGTATAGATCCAGCCTGGCCCAGTTCACCACCTGTAAGACCTGGGTTCAAATACTATTTGAATCATTCTTTATCTGGGCTTGATTGAGCTTGCCTGTCTTACTGGGCCAGTAGAATAGTCTGAAAACTGCAAACACCGCCGCCCTCTGGCACTCCAGACAGGCTAGAGCAAACTTATAAATTGTTTTAAAGATTTCAAATAGTATTTGAACCCAGATCTGCTGCTTAACACTGTGGCGGTATGAAGGAACAAAATAGAGAATGTAGTGGGCTGACGCTGAGGCCACTTCTAAATGATGTATGTTGTTGATCTTTAGAGAAAGGTCCCCTCTCTCCCTCTCTGCTGTCTGCTGAAGATAATGATGTCTTTAGGGAGAGAGTGGACCTTTTCCTCCCTTTTACTCTCCCTTCATTTCCCTGTGATTTCCTCTCTTTCCTCATCTGTCCCGTCTCCCTCAGAGTAACCCAGTTAGAAAGAGATACAGAGAGGGATTGGAAAAGAGAGAGGAAGAGGCTGGACCTTTCTCCTTCTCTGTCCTGTCTCCCTACGATCAGACCAGTAAATAAAGACCATGATATCTCTGTCCTGTCTCCCTAAGATCAGACAGGTAAAGACCATGATATCTCTGTCCTGTCTCCCTAAGATCAGACCAGTTAAACCATGATATCTTTGTCCTGTCTCCCTAAGATCAGACCAGTAAAGACCATGATATCTCTGTCCTGTCTCCCTAAGATCAGACCAGTTAAACCATGATATCTCTGTCCTGTCTCCCTAAGATCAGACCAGTAAAGACCATGATATCTCTGTCCTGTCTCCCTAAGATCAGACCAGTAAAGACCATGATATCTCTGTCCTGTCTCCCTAAGATCAGACCAGTAAAGACCATGATATCTCTGTCCTGTCTCCCTAAGATCAGACCAGTAAAGACCATGATATCTCTGTCCTGTCTCCCTAAGATCAGACCAGTAAAACCATGATATCTCTGTCCTGTCTCCCTAAGATCAGACCAGTAAAGACCATGATATCTCTGTCCTGTCTCCCTAAGATCAGACCAGTAAAGACCATGATATCTCTGTCCTGCTTTCCTAAGATCCGCTCAGTAAATAAAGACCATGATATCTCTGCATCTTTGCTTAGAGGCTGGGGCTCAGACCACATATCTAGGCAGGGAGAGGGAGAGAGAGAGAGAGATGGAGAGACAACTCTTGTTAGCCTCTGCTCAGTGCTCTTGGGCCTTGTGACAGGCAGGCAGGGAGGGATGGGAGGCAGGGATGGGAGACTTTGAGTCTTTGCTCTGGCCTGACTCTAGTGGTGACTCTCGGCCGACTCTAGCATTGACTCTAGGGTTTACAGTTGGTTACATATCACCAGGAAAATTCAATACCTAGTATTTGAAATAATTTCAAGTAGTATTTGAACCCTGGTCTACTCTGCTCAGTCTCTCTCCTCTCTGTCTCTCCTGCAGCAGCATGGTGTGAGACGATACAGGGAGCTGTGTACGCTAGCCTTGCTAATTACACACGGCACTGTGCCTCCCTCGCTCCGACAGCGCCCAGGCCGCAATACCTACACACACATACTTACACACACATGGCACTGTGCCTCCTTCGCTCCGACAGTGCCCGGGCTACAACACACGCACGCACACACCTACACACACCCACACACGTGGCACTGCGCCTCCCTCGCTCTGACAGCGCCCAGGCCACAACACACACACAGCACTGTGCCTCCCTCGCTCTGACAGCGCCCCGGCCACAACACACACACAGCACTGTGCGTCCCTCGTTCCAACAGCGCCCCGGCCACAACAACACAATCTGGCAGCTCCCCAGTACACACTCTACATCTACCGCTTCAGCTAGCAAATAAACAGAGGGAAGAAGGGAGGGGATAGTGAGGGAGTTGGTAGAGAGAGAGAGAGAGAGAGAGAGAGAGAGAGAGAGAGAGAGAGAGAGAGAGAGAGAGAGAGAGAGAGGAATTTCTCAAGACAGCAGACTAATTATGTTTACTTACTTGCTGCCTGAGTCCCAAATGGCACCCTATTCACTTTATTGTGCTCTGGTCTAAAGTAGTGCACTACATAGGGAATAGGGTCCCATTTATGGTGCACCCTCTGCCTCTTTCTAACCAGAGTGGCTGCCTGGCTGGCTGTAATGGCACTTTACTTTAGACAAGAAGGGTGAAGTTTTGTCATGTGTGGAGAGACTAAGAGATACACCGTTAGAGTTACAGTAAGGGGTTTGTCTTGTCTGTTGTGACTGCGTCCCTAATGGCACCCTGTTCCCCACATAGTGCCCTACTTTGACTAGAGCCCTATGGGCCCTACTGGACCTGGTCAAAAGTAGTGTACTACATAGGGAATAGGTTGCCGTTTGGTATGCGATTTGTGTCATGTGAGTGGGAACTGCCTTCAAAGCTGTGTTGGAACCAGATCCCGTAAGGGTAACAGAGATATCTAGAGTGGCCAGGCCCAACGAATACCACAGAGGTTACTGCAGAAAATGCTTTTTGCAAAGTTTCCATTGGCTCAGCAATTCACCGCCATAGCTGAACCTCACCCTTAGCCTTAGGTTGCGAGGCTGATCCTGGTGAGAACGTCTCTAGGAAAACAACCTGATCATTAGTATTCAGATGTAGAGTTAACATTTAGCAGAAGCTTTAATCCAAAGCGATTTACAGTCATTACCTGCATACATTTTTTTGTATGGGGTGGCCCCGGGAATCAAACACACAATCCTGACGTTGCAATCACCATGCTCTATCCACTGAGTTCCAGAAACCACACCGAAAGGCTGACCACAGTGAGAAAGTCTAGAGGGAAATGTCCTAATTGACACTTGATCACTGACTGTAAGTGTAAATATCAGATTTTACAGTAGAGCAACACTCAGAGGAAGCGTACCTTACTGCAAAGGCTATATTTACAACTTCAACACATTAAAAACAACAGATCCGATGATATAAAGCTGCAGTCATATTCTTTACATAGCCACCAGACGTGTTTTTTCTCTGTCACCTAATACGTCTATGACTGTACAAGCTGAGGACATATACATGTGGAACGTGGATTGCTTTGGGCACGGTTATATGGCTGTAGTCTTCCACTGAGCCAGGCCCCGTAGTTAGTTCTCCTATCAGAAAAACGATACTCGCTCACATGGCAGTCATGCATACAAGACATTCTGTCTTCTCAGGTGTCCCCTTTACCCTTAAATATCACATGCTAGCTTTAAATAACAACTATAACCTAATATTAGCACAGACGGGGAGGGGACAGAGGGGGCAGGCAAGAGAATGTTCTAAAAACAAGTAAATAGGCCAAACTAAATTAACCTGGCTGAGCGCCTTCCAACACCCGTCCAAACTAAATTAACCTGGCTGAGCGCCTTCCAACACCCTTCCAAACTAAATTAACCTGGCTGAGCGCCTTCCAACACCATTCCGAACTAAATTAACCTGGCTGAGCGCCTTCCAACACCATTCCGAACTAAATTAACCTGGCTGAGCGCCTTCCAACACCATTCCGAACTAAATTAACCTGGCTGAGCGCCTTCCAACACCATTCCGAACTAAATTAACCTGGCTGAGCGCCTTCCAACACCCTTCCGAACTAAATTAACCTGGCTGAGCGCCTTCCAACACCCTTCCAAACTAAATTAACCTGGCTGAGCGCCTTCCAACACCCTTCCAAACTAAATTAACTTGGCTGAGCTCCTTCCAACACCCTTCCAAACTAAATTAACCTGGCTGAGCGCCTTCCAACACCCTTCCAAACTAAATTAACCTGGCTGAGCGCCTTCCAACACCCTTCCAAACTAAATTAACCTGGCTGAGCGCCTTCCAACACCATTCCGAACTAAATTAACCTGGCTGAGCGCCTTCCAACACCCTTCCAAACTAAATTAACCTGGCTGAGCGCCTTCCAACATCCTTCCAAACTAAATTAACCTGGCTGAGCGCCTTCCAACACCATTCCGAACTAAATTAACCTGGCTGAGCGCCTTCCAACACCATTCCGAACTAAATTAACCTGGCTGAGCGCCTTCCAACACCCTTCCGAACTAAATTAACCTGGCTGAGCGCCTTCCAACACCCTTCCAAACTAAATTAACCTGGCTGAGCGCCTTCCAACACCCTTCCAAACTAAATTAACCTGGCTGAGCGCCTTCCAACACCCTTCCAAACTAAATTAACCTGGCTGAGCGCCTTCCAACACCCTTCAAACTAAATTAACCTGGCTGAGCGCCTTCCAACACCCTTCCAAACTAAATTAACCTGGCTGAGCGCCTTCCAACACCCTTCCAAACTAAATTAACCTGGCTGAGCGCCTTCCAACACCCTTCCAAACTAAATTAACCTGGCTGAGCGCCTTCCAACACCCTTCCAAACTAAATTAACCTGGCTGAGCGCCTTCCAACACCCTTCCAAACTAAATTAACCTGGCTGAGCACCTTCCAACACCCTTCAAACTAAATTAACCTGGCTGAGCGCCTTCCAACACCCTTCCAAACTAAATTAACCTGGCTGAGCTCCTTCCAACACCCTTCCAAACTAAATTAACATGGCTGAGCGCATTCCAAAACCCTTCTGAACTAAATTAACATGCACATTTATTTAGGCCACTGTTTTTATTATTAACGATGCAAATGAGTAAACAGCATACGATAGTAAAATAGCAAAGGTAGCACCTTACATTTATTTAGGGCAACTGACTATGTTTATAATGTTAATAATTAATGATGCATATGAATAAACAGAATGGGATTAAAAACAGTATCTCACATTTATTCCAGGTTTCCCTTCCGCACCAGGCTCCCCAGCTGATCCCGTTTCACCCTGCAGAGGAAAGAGAGCAAGTTATAAGAGCAAGTTCAAACTCAGGTCCTTCATAAGCACGCCATCATTTCCATGTATTATAAGTACAGATGTGCAGTAACAACATGTTGTTTTGAAAGGTCTGAAGTCTCCTCAGGAGACTGTTCCAAGGTGGTTTATCCAATCATTGATGCTCTTACTGCCAGGGCCTCTCACAAGGGATACTGGTCACAAGCATCATGACAAAATGTCAACTGCATCTATAAACACAATGTATGTCTCCAAACCCAAACCTAAATCGAAATCCTAATTCCTGAAAGATGAGACCTGATATGACCGGTCTGTCTTCATGTTGTAGCAAAGGCCTCGCCTTCAGTGGTTTATTTATCAAAGTGATACGTCCTCTATAGAGACATTCAACTAAACAGTGCTAAAGGTCACAGAACAGACAAGAACTCATTGACATCTTCTAGTCCTCTGCTCTCTGTTTCACTCCTAAGTATATTAAATAACCCACTCTAAGGCAACAGGCTAAAACAAATTATCCTGTTTATTTGTTTCCATGAAATATCTGTCTGAACGTGGAGTCCTGGTTGTAAACAAATTAGGACTATGTTGACATTATAAATAAATGACGGGGCCAGGGATGTGTGTGTGTGTGTGTGTGTGATAATGAAGTGTTTCTGATGGACCTAATTATCTGACAGTGCACACTCTTGTTTCACATCGTGATTGTAATTGATTTATGTGTTCATCGTTGATGTGTGTGTGTGTGTGTGTGTGTGTGTGTGTGTGTGTGTGTGTGTGTGTGTGTGTGTGTGTGTGTGTGTGTGTGTGTGTGTGTTCATCGTCCAGCTTGATAGAGAAGACACTATCACACAGCTGCATAACCAAATCATGTCATTAACCAGGAAGAAGCAGGCAGCAGTGTTATGATAAACCTCTCTCTTGGCAGTCACCATTGTTTGAAATACATTCAGTATAGAAAGTGACATCCGAATGTTGCTGAATAAACAGGCATCGTAATAATGCTCCAGTTCCACCTGTTTCATACAAATCTCAGCAACTTTATATGGACAATAAACTTTATTACTTGAAACAAACATGTTGATAATATGCCTATTCAAACAACAACAATTATCAAGCTGTTCAATAAACAGGGTAACACTTGCCAATGCATGCAGGTATGATGTATTACAATGTTGAAAATGTCCTAAAGAGAAATAAAATACTGTAAGCCACATGATAAGACATAAAGCATTATAGCTGCAGGCTTTAAGTAAGATGTTACCGTTAGTTTTCCACTCTGCATAATAAACATTGAATCTATTCCGTCTCTGAGACAGTCCAGTAATTCCAGTATAGTCCAGTAATGTCACACTGATCAGTTTAAAAGGCAGGTTTCCTGGACACAGATTCAGCCTACTCCTGGACTAAAGAACATGCTCAATGGAGAATCTTCACGAGGACTAGGCTGTGTCTGTGTCTGGGAAACCAACCCTATGAGGACTAGGCTGTGTCTGGGAAACCAATCCTATGAGGACTAGGCTGTGTCTGTCTGGGAAACCAATCCTATGAGGACTAGGCTGTGTCTGGGAAACCAACCCTATGAGGACTAGGCTGTGTCTGGGAAACCAACCCTATGAGGAATAGGCTGTGTCTGGGAAACCAACCCTTTGAGGACTAGGCTGTGTCTGGGAAACCAACCCTATGAGTATAGAGCTCAGTAATCCTACTCTGTCACACCCTGCTCAGATTTAACAGCGGAACCAACCCAGTCTGACCAATGAGCTGTCATGTTGAGGTCATCCCACAGAGGAACCAACCCAGTCTGTGACCAATGAGCTGTTGTGTTGAGGTCATCCCACAGAGGTACCAACCCAGTCTGTGTGACCAATGGGCTGTTGTGTTGAGGTCATCCCACAGAGGAACCAACCCAGTCTGTGACCAATGAGCTGCCGTGTTGAGGTCAGCCCACAGAGGAACCAACCCAGTCTGTGTGACCAATGGGCTGTTGTGTTGAGGTCATCCCACAGAGGAACCAACCCAGTCTGTGTGACCAATGGGCTGTTGTGTTGAGGTCAGCCCACAGAGGAACCAACCCAGTCTGTGTGACCAATGAGCTGTTGTGTTGAGGTCAGCCCACAGAGGAACCAACCCAGGTTGTGTGACCAATGGGCTGTTGTGTTGAGGTCAGCCCACAGAGGAACCAACCCAGGTTGTGTGACCAATGGGCTGTTGTGTTGAGGTCAGCCCACAGAGGAACCAACCCAGTCTGTGTGACCAACTAGCTGTCCTGAAGGTCAAGAACTGAGTACCCCCGAGGTATCCCCTCTACAGTATGTCATGTTTCACCACTACAGCTGGTATCCTATGCATTGCCAGCTCTGCTACACAGCAAAACTCTGTTTACCAAATGGCTATGGAGGGCGAATGAAGCCATTATGAATGCACTAAGAAGCCTATATAAGCTGTGCCATTCTCCTCTACAGTACGTCACCTAGTATCCTGTGCCAGCTCTGCTACACAGTGAGGCACTCTGTATACATACATCCCTGTATGTTGTACTGAGCAGGCAGCCCAGCCCCTGTATGTCGTACTGAGCAGGCAGCCCAGCCCCTGTATGTCGTACTGAGCAGGCAGCCCAGTCCCTGTATGTTGTACTGAGCAGGCAGCCCAGTCCCTGTATGTTGTACTGAGCAGGCAGCCCAGTCCCTGTATGTTGTACTGAGCAGGCCAGTCAGTGTAGTGTACACTGTGCCAGAGGGACAGATTTCTCCCTCAGTCTATTGGCCTAATCAGAGAGGATATGGTGATGAAAAGAGTCTCTTTCATTATGCCATTTTAAACTGTCCATCTGCTCAGCCCAATACTTAGTGGAGCCACAACGCCATTACGAAGGAACTAATTATGCAAAAGCCACAAAATACAGACCATTTCCCTGAAAGCATAGCTTGGTTTTCCTGTCATTTCATAGTCTACTGAAGTCTTTTTACAATTATTTATTCTAAACATATCCAGCCTTTGGCCCATAAAGCCACACCACCATTACGAAAGAACAAATTATGCAAATGCTACACAATTCTATTGTGGTCCCAGATCTGTTTGTGCTGTAGCTCACTCCTCTGAGACCAGCCCGACATAATGCAGCATTCCTGACTATTTCCCTGAACCCTTGCATGAATGCATGTCTAAAGGACGTCATGCTGCTTGCTTAGAGAGTACCACTTCCTCCCGATTCGGCTCACACCGATGCTCCAACCCAGAACCTCTGCCTTGCTAGCACATGTGACCGCCCTCCTGAACCAACTTACCAGTCGGTGCCAAACGAAAAAGCGAGATATTTTCTGACGCAAGTGTGGACAGTTCAGGCTGAGGAGGAAGCTTCCCACACCCCCATGTGATACTCATGCTGCCTGCAGCCTATAGGTTCATTTCCCTGAAACCTTGCATGAACGCATGCTGTTTTACTGTAGGTGCAGAGACTAGGTAAGAGCTGTGATATATACATTCCAGACACGTCCTTCACATGAGACCAAGTTATTAGAGTTCAATCCACATTCGACATTATCACCAGATAATCACAGAATACACTGTGTACCTTCATGGTTGCATGTATGAATAGCTATTGTGTTAGTCTTGAGATGACAGGGGAAAAGGCCTTGGGTTATGAAAGAATGGAGATCCTTCAGAGATGTATTAGAAAACCTGTGCTAGAAAAACCTTTAAAATAAAATATATCTAACAACAGAAGACATATGCTACATATTAATAACCATGTATCCACTGCAGTGGGACTTCACATGCTTGGACTATGAATAACAGTATATCCACTACAGTGGGACTTCACATGCTTGGAATATGAATAACGGTATATCCACTACAGTGGGACTTCACATGCTTGGACTATGAATAACGGTATATCCACTACAGTGGGACTTCGCATGCTTGGACTATGAATAACGGTATATCCACTACAGTGGGACTTCACATGCTTGGAATATGAATAACGGTATATCCACTACAGTGAGACGTTGCACGTTTCGACGAACTGGTGTTTATACATGACAGAGAGTGAAACCAGATACATTTACCATTATGTAATATGTGTGTGTGTGTGTACGTTTCCGTGTGTGTGTGTGTGTACTTGCCATTGCTCCATCGATCCCCTTAGACCCGTTTGATCCTGCCTCCCCCTGAAATTACAAGGTTGAAAGTTGAAATGCTAAATAAGAAACATTGAAGGTCTCCTCGTTCATGAGGAGAAATATCTTGGTAGTTTCACTGAGGTCTGTGCCGTAGGGGTCAGTGCAGCTCTGAATGGGCCTTCGTTCACACGTCAACAATGTTTAGCGCCTCGAGTCAACGTCAAAACAGAATTACACATCACCTCAGGTTATAAAGAATAAGAGCAGGACTATTTCCCATACACCTTACTGTATATACATGTACAGTACATATTCCATACTGTCCAATATCTCATGCTTAAGGAACAGCCACAACTCTATGACTAATGTATATTTACATACACAGAAATATTTCTCTGGGTGAGTGTATGATATTCACTTGTGTTTACAAGATGTAAAAGCTAATCTTTTGTTATTCTCCTCTGACCCTGTATTGAAGCAGTTCTGAGAGGGTACATGAGACATTGAATCAGAGGGTATACAATACTGTAAATACATGAGGAGAGGATATAGAATAAGTCCTATCTCCCTCCTAAGGGACTATGGCTCTGTGTGTAAATCCCTTTGTGTCCTGAGTGCAAATCCTGTTCCTGGAGAGCTACCGTCCTGTAGGTTTTCACACCAACCCTGTTCCTGGAGAGCTACCGTCCTGTAGGTTTTCACTCCAACCCTGTTCCTGGAGAGCTACCCTCCTTGAGGTTTTTGCTCCAACCCTGTTCCTGGAGAGCTACCATCCTGTAGGTTCACACCAACCCTGTTCCTGGAGAGCTATACCCTCCTGTAGATTCACAACAAACCCTGTTCCTGGAAAGCTACCCTTCTTGAGGTTTTTGCTCCAACCGTTATCTAGTGAACCAGATTCTAATAATTAGCTGGTTGATATGCTGAATCCAGTTAGTTACAACTGGGGTTGGAGAGAAAACCGACAGAAGAGGGTTGGAGAGCCCTGCACTACAGAAACACACTGTGGAGAGAAGGAGCGAGTCACCACCACTATCACCATCACCCCCACCATAATCACCACCACCACCCCCACCGTAATCACCACCGTAATTACCACCACCACCATCACCTCCACCACCACCACCATAACCACCACCGTAATCACCACCACCACCATAACCACCACCGTAATCACCACCACCACCATCACCACCACCACCTTAAACCTGTTGAGGACAGAGGGCGCTGTTTTCACTTTGGGGGAAAATCGTGCCCAAATTAAACGGCCTCGTACTCAATTCTTGCTCGTACAATATGCATATTATTATTACTATTGGATAGAAAACACTCTCTAGTTTCTAAAACCGTTTGAATTATATCTGTGAGTAAAACAGAACTCATTTTGTAGCAAACTTCCTGACAGGAAGTGGAAAATCTGAAATCGATGCTCTGTTCTAGGGCCTGCCTATTAATGTCCTTGATATTTATTAGTATAGATGCACTTCATACGTCTTCCACTAGATATCGACAGGCAGTGAGAGAAGAAATGGAGTGTATAACTTGATCTGGGGTCGAATAAAAGCTCTCGGCATGACGTGTCACCAGTTTCCTGTTTTCTGGAGAGCGCGTGAAGGGACCTGGATTTGCCTTCTGATAAGCTGTCGTTATGGACGACTAATATCTCCGGCTTTGATTTTATTTGATACATGTGACAATATCATCGTAAAGTATGTTTTTTCAATATAGTTTTATTAGATTATTGAAATTTATTCGGGACGTTAGGCGTGTTGCGTTGTGTGCCTTTGTTCAGGAAGGAGAGCTTCGCGCTACTTTGCTAGCTTTCCGTGCTAATTGACTGGAGAAGAGGACATTCTAAATCCAAACAACGATTGTTCCCGACAAAGGACCCCTTGTACAACATTCTGATGAAAGATCATCAAAAGTAGGACCCATTTTATGATGCTATTTCATATATCTGTCGAACATGTTGTACTAGTCGTTTGCGCCCAGATTTTGGGTACTCTCTCGCTATACCTAAGCTGGATGTCGTAATGAAGTTATTTTTAGAATTCTAACACGGCGATTGCATTAAGAACTAGTGTATCTATCATTTCCTATACAACATGTATTTTCTAGTAACGTTTATGAATAATTATTTGGTCAGAATAGTTGGAGTGTCATAAAAATATCCGCACATTCTGGGAAAAAGATGCTACGTTAGCACAATGTATAACCACTGATTTCAGCTCTAAATATGCACATTTTCGAACAAAACATAAGTGTATGTATAACCTGATGTTATAGGACTGTCATCTGATGAAGGTTTATGAAGGTTAGTGAAAATTAATATCTTTTGCTGGTTTATTCCCTATCGCTAACGTGCCTATTGCTATCGCTAACGTGCCTTGATGAATGAATGCGGTAGTGTGGTAGGCTATTGTAGTAAGCTAATATAATGCTATATTGTGTTTTCGCTGTAAAACACTTAAAAAATCGGAAATATTGGCTGGATTCACAAGATGTTTGTCTTTAATTTGCTGTACACCGTCGATTTTTCAGAAATGTTTTATGATGAGTATTTAGGTATTTGACGTTGGTGTCTGTAATTACTCTGGCTGCTTCGGTTCTATTTCTGACGGTAGCTGTGATGGTAGCTGCAATGTAAAACTGATTTATACCTCAAATATGCAAATTTTTCGAACAAAACATAGATTTATTGTATAACATGTTATAAGACTGTCATCTGATGAAGTTGTTTCTTGGTTAGTTTGGTTGGTTCTTGGTTAGTTAGGTTGGCTTTGTGCATGCTACCTGTGCTGTGAAAAATGTCTGTCCTTTTTTGTATTTGGTGGTGAGCTAACATAAATATATGTGGTGTTTTCGCTGTAAAACATTTTAAAAATCGGACATGTTGACTGGATTCACAAGATGTGTATCTTTCATTTGCTGTATTGGACTTGTTAATGTGTGAAAGTTAAATATTTCTAAAAAATATCTTTTGAATTTCGCGCTCTGCCTTTTCAGTGGAATGTGGGAGGAGTTCCGCTAGCGGAACGCCGGAGCCAGACAGGTTAACCACCATCACCACCACCCTTACCACCACCACCATCACCACTAACACCACCACCACTAACACCACCATAACCACCACCACCACCCCTAACATCACCACCATCACCACCATAACCACCACCACCACCACCACTAACACCCCCACCGTAATCACCACCACCACCCCCACCATAACCACCACCGTAATCACCACCACTAACACCACCACAATCACCACCATAATCACCACCGTAGTCACCACCACTAACACCACCACCATCACCACCATAACCACCACCACCACCGCCCCCACCATCACCACTAACACCACTAACACCATCACCCCCCACCATCACCACTAACACCACCACCATCACCCCCACCATAACCATCACCATCACCCCCACCATAACCACCACCATCACCACTAAAACCACCACCATCACCCCCACCATAACCATCACCATAACCACCATCACCCCCACCACCACCCCCACCATAACCAACACCATCACCACTAACACCACCACCATAAACACCACCACCACCCCCACCATAACCACCACCATCACCACTAACACCACTAAAACCACCACCATCACCCCCACCATAACCATCACCATAACCACCATCACCATCACCCCCACCATAACCAACACCATCACCACTAACACCACCACCATAAACACCACAACCACCATCACCCCCGCCATCACCACTAACACCACCACCATCACCACTAACACCCCCACCACCACCCCCACCATAACCAACACCATCACCACTAACACCATCACCATAACCACCACCACCACCCCCATCACCACTAACACCACCACCATCACCCCCACCATCACCACTAACACCACCACCACCCCCCACCATCACCACTAACACCACCACCACCACCACCACCCCCCACCATCACCACTAACACCACCACCACCACCCCCACCATAACCACCATCACCCCCACCATCACCACTAACACCACCACCATCACCACCACCAATTCATAATAGCTGATGAAGGGGACATTGTTATTATCATAATAGCTGATGAAGGCGATAGTGTTATTATGGTAGCTGATGAAGGAGATAGTGTTATCATGATAGGTGATGAATTAGATTATTTGATCATGATAGCTGATGAAGGTGATAGTACCACCACCATCACCACCGTAGTCACCACCACCACCACCACTAACACCACCATCACCACTAACACCACCACCATCATAACCACCACCATCCCCCCCACCATAGCCACCACCATCACCACTAACACCACCACCCCCACCATAACCACCATCACCACCATAAACACCACCGTAGTCATCACCACTAACACCACCATCACCACCATAACCACCACCACCACCATAACCACCACCATCACCACTAAAACCACCACCATCACCCCCACCATAACCATCACCATAACCACCATCACCCCCACCACCACCCCCACCATAACCAACACCATCACCACTAACACCACCACCATAAACACCACCACCACCCCCACCATAACCACCACCATCACCACTAACACCACTAAAACCATCACCATCACCCCCACCATAACCATCACCATAACCACCATCACCCCCACCATAACCAACACCATCACCACTAACACCACCACCATAAACACCACAACCACCCCCACCATAACCACCATCACCACTAACACCACCACCATCACCACTAACACCCCCACCACCACCCCCACCATAACCAACACCATCACCATTAACACCATCACCATAACCACCACCACCACCCCCATCACCACTAACACCACCACCATCACCCCCACCATCACCACTAACACCACCACCACCCCCCACCATCACCACTAACACCACCACCACCACCACCCCCACCATAACCACCACCAATTCATAATAGCTGATGAAGGGGACATTGTTATTATCATAATAGCTGATGAAGGCGATAGTGTTATTATGGTAGCTGATGAAGGAGATAGTGTTATCATGATAGGTGATGAATTAGATTATTTGATCATGATAGCTGATGAAGGTGATAGTACCACCACCATCACCACCGTAGTCACCACCACCACCAACACTAACACCACCACCATCATAACCACCACCATCACCCCCACCATAGCCACCACCATCACCACTAACACCACTAACACCACCACCCCCACCATAAATACCATCACCACCATAAACACCACCGTAGTCACCACCACTAACACCACCATCACCACCATAACCACCACCACCACCGCCACCACCATCACCAATAACACCATCACCCCCCACCATCACCACTAACACCACCACCATCACCCCCACCATCACCCCCACCATAACCACCACCATCACCACTAAAACCACCACCATCACCCCCACCATAACCATCACCATAACCACCATCACCCCCACCACCACCCCCACCATAACCAACACCATCACCACTAACACCACCACCATAAACACCACCACCACCCCCCCCATCACCCCCACCATCACCACTACCACCACCACCACCACCCCCACCATAACCACCATCACCCCCGCCATCACCACTAACACCACCACCATCACCACTAACACCCCCACCACCACCCCCACCATAACCAACACCATCACCACTAACACCATCACCATAACCACCACCACCCCCCCCATCACCACTAACACCACCACCACCACCATCACCCCCACCATAACCACTAACACCACCACCACCACCCCCCACCATCACCACTAACACCACCACCACCACCCCCACCATAACCACCATCACCACCACCATCACCACCACCATTTCATAATAGCTGATGAAGGGGACATTGTTATTATCATAATAGCTGATGAAGGCGATAGTGTTATTATGGTAGCTGATGAAGGAGATAGTGTTATCATGATAGGTGATGAATTAGATTATTTGATCATGATAGCTGATGAAGGTGATAGTACCACCACCATCACCACCGTAGTCACCACCACCACCACTAACACCACCATCACCACTAACACCACCACCATCATAACCACCACCATCACCCCCACCATAGCCACCACCATCACCCCCACCATCACCACTAACCCCACCACCATCACCCCCACCATAACCATCACCCTCACCCCCACCATAACCACCATCACCCCCACCACCACCCCCACCATAACCACCATCACCACCATAACCACCACCATCACCACTAACACCACCACCATAACCACCACCACCCCCACCATAACCACCACCATCACCACTGACACCACCACCACCACCACCACCACCACCACCCCCACCATAACCACCATCACCCCCGCCATCACCACTAACACCCCCACCATCACCACTAACACCACCACCATCACCACTAACACCACCACCAACTCATAATAGCTGATGAAGGGGACATTGTTATTATCATAATAGCTGATGAATTAGATTATTTTATCATAATAGCTGATGAAGGAGATAGTGTTATCATGATATCTGATGAAGGTGATAGTATTATCATGATAACTGATGAAGGGGATAGTCTGATGAAGGAGATAGTATTATCATGATAGCTGATGAAGGGGATAGTATTATCATGATAGTCTGATGAAGAGGATAGTATTATTATCATGATAGCTGATGAAGGGGATAGTATTATCATGATAGCTGATGAAGGGGATATTGTTATTATCATGATAGTCCGATGAAGGAGATAGTATTATCATGATAGCTGATGAAGGGGATATTGTTATTATCATGATAGCTAATGAAGGGGATAGTCTGATGAAGGAGGTAGTATTATCATGATAGCTGATGATGAGGATAGTATTATCATGATAGTGTTATTGTTATTATCATGATAGTCCGATGAAGGAGATAGTAGTATTATCATGATAGTCCGATGAAGGAGATAGTATTATCATGATAGCTGATGAATGGGATAGTATTACTATCACTATAGCTGATGAAGGGGATAGTATTATCATGATAGCTGATGAAGGGGATATTGTTATTATCATGATAGCTGATGAAGGGGATAGTCTGATGAAGGAGATAGTAGTATCATGATAGCTGATGATGGGGATAGTATTATCATGATAGTCTGATGAAGAGGATAGTATTATTATCATGATAGCTGATGAAGGGGATATTGTTATTATCATAATAGCTGATGAAGGAGAAAGTATTATCATGATAGCTGATGAAGGGGATAGTATTATCATGATAGCTGATGAAGGGGATATTGTTATTATCATGATAGCTGATGAAGGAGATAGTTTTATCATGATAGCTGATGAAGGGGATAGTATTATGCTACTTTAGTTGAACCTTAGTCCAACACCACTCCAGGACATAGAAAACCCTCTCACAGATTATATGTAGTGGGAGAATAACAGTAAAGTGGTTTAAACAGTAACATTATATCTTACAGATTATATGTAGTGGGAGAATAACAGTAAAGTGGTTTTAAACAGTAACCTTATATCTTACAGATTATATGTAGTGGGAGAATAACAGTAAAGTGGTTTAAAACAGTAACATTATATTTTACAGATTATATGTAGTGGGAGAATAACAGTAAAGTGGTTTTAAACAGTAACCTTATATCTTACAGATTATATGTAGTGGGAGAATAACAGTAAAGTGGTTTTAAACAGTAACCTTATATCTTACAGATTATATGTAGTGGGAGAATAACAGTAAAGTGGTTTTAAACAGTAACATTATATTTTACAGATCATGAACATTCCAAACAAGCCACCAGTCTGATCACCTTCTGTCCAGGAATACCATCCAGACCTGGGAAGCCAGAAACACCCTGGTCACCCTGAGGGAGAAATATAACACACACGCACAATTAGGATTAGGCATGCACGCGCACACACACGAAAGCGCGCACACACACACACACACAGTAAAAGGGTTGGCCTTAAGACATCTCTAAAACAGCAAAACAGTGCTCTGTGGTAGCTAATACAGTTAGGATGGAAACCACACCAACCACACAGAGTAGGCCAAGTCACACCACCATCAATCTCAATATGAATGTTATGACACTTGATATAGACTTTGCATGTCATGTGCAGTGTTGAGTAACGCAGACCAGCTTTAGCCAATTCTCAAACCTTATCAAGTATAGGACAATGTTTGGGTGGGCCGCGCCTTTTAAGTGTTATGTCATTAGATTGGATCGAGTTTCATAGGCAAATATGTCCCTGTGTGTGTGGTGCGTGGTGTGTGTGTGTGGTGTGTGTGTGTGTGGTGTGTGTGTGTGTGTGTGTGTGTGGTGTGTGCTGTGTGGTGTGTGTGTGTGTGTGGTGTGTGTGTGTGTGGTGTGTGTGTGTGTGTGGTGTGTGTGGTGTGTGCTGTGTGGTGTGTGTGATGTGTGTGTGTGTGGTGTGTGCTGTGTGGTGTGTGCTGTGTGGTGCGTGCTGTGTGGTGTGTGGTGTGTGCTGTGTGGTGTGTGTGATGTGTGTGTGTGTGGTGTGTGCTGTGTGGTGTGTGCTGTGTGGTGTGTGTGATGTGTGTGGTGTGTGGTGTGTGCTGTGTGGTGTGTGGTGTGTGTGTGTGGTGTGTGTGTATGGTGTGTGTGTGTGTGGTGTGTATGGTGTGTGTGTATTCTTCAACGTCTAAGGGCCCTAGAGGAGGGTTTAGAGGGTGATGATGCTTTAGAGTGGTCCTGGTGAACTGAAGGTACTAGACCATGTTCAGACCCAGCTGACAGGACACTCTCTGACTCTCTGTTATGTTTAAAGGGTTTATCATGTTCAAACACATATGTAAGTTGTGAAATATCTCATATATGGTATATTGTATAAATATAAAATATTTCCATGGTAACATACTGTACCTTCTGGCTTGAGTTTCCAGGGAACCCATCTTTCCCGGTCTCTCCCTGCAAAGGAAGACATGATACAGTCAGTAGCTGCTGCTCCCTTATTGGTCATTTAGTTAGTGACTGCTTGTCTTATTGGCTGTACAGTCAGTGGCTGGTCTATAATTGTCTGTACAGTCAGTGGCTGGTCTCTAATTGGCTATACAGTCAGTGGCTGGTCTATAATTGGCTGTATAGTCAGTAGCTGGTCACTAATTGGCTATACACTCAGTGGCTGGTCTCTAATTGGCTATACAGTCAGTGGCTGGTCTCTAATTGGCTGTACAGTCAGTGGCTGGTCTCTAATTGGCTGGCCAGTCAGTCACTGGTCTCTAATTGGCTGGCCAGTCAGTCACTGGTCTCTAATTGGCTGGCCAGTCAGTCGCTGGTCTCTAATTGGCTGGCCAGTCAGTCGCTGGTCTCTAATTGGCTGGCCAGTCAGTCGCTGGTCTCTAATTGGCTGTACAGTCAGTGGCCGGTCTCTAATTGGCTGTACAGTCAGTGGCTGGTCTCTAATTGGCTGGCCAGTCAGTCGCTGGTCTCTAATTGGCTGGCTAGTCAGTCGCTGGTCTCTAATTGGCTGTACAGTCAGGGGCTGGTCTCTAATTGGCTGTACAGTCAGTGGCTGGTCTCTAATTGGCTGTACAGTCAGTGGCTGTTCTTTTAGTAGCAGCTTGTCTCTCCCACGTCTATGGCAAGTAAGTATGGTTAAAATGGTACTTTTTCGAAAAATTCCCTGAACAAGTCACAGACATGGCTATAATATTTTCCTGAATGTTGCAGCCAAGGAATGGTGGTATGATTGGGACAACATGAATAGGCCTTGATTAAGCTTAGTTTGTAGCAATAGTTCCTTAATTGGACTAATTATTGTCATATTGATACAGCATACCACCCTGCATCCCACTGCTGCTTGCCTCTGAAGCTAAGCAGGGTCAGTCCCTGGATGGGAGACCAGATGCTGCTGGATGTGATGTTGGAGGGCCAGTAGGAGGCACTCTGGTCTAAAACATAAATGCAAATGTCCCAGGGCAGTGATTAGGGACATTGCCCTGTGTAGGTTTCTGTCTTCCTGATGGGATGTTAAACGGGTGTCCTGCCTCTCTGTGGTCAATAAAGATGCCATGGCACTTATTGTAAGAGTAGGGGTGTTATCCCCGGTGTCCTGGCTAAATTCCCAGTCTGGCCACCTAATCATCCCCAGCTTCCAATTGGCTCATTCATCCTCACTCCTCTCCCTTGTAACTATTCCCCAGGTCTTTGCTGTAAATGTGGTAAAATAAATTCATGTTTATTTGGTTGACATAGAACTACAATGGTTAAATGTCACAATTTTTTACATATTCTAATGAGACCATGTTGAAGCAGCTAGCAGAAATGATGTTTCCCCTCGTCAAACAAGGCCCTAACACAGTGAAACAGGGTTACTGTAGATCTGGGACTTGTAGCTTGCCAATTATCGGGTAATACTATCCACCTCTCTCTCTGCAGCTGTTGGAGCGCTGTGTTGAATACAACAGGCTCAGAACAGGTGTAAGGGAAGCAGGATGGGACCCTAGCTTAGCTCAGTGAACTGCTGGACCTCCTAAATCCTCTGGCTAATGTGTGAATAAGACACTGACGGCCACTGACTGTAGCCTACATTAGTATAAGGACATGCCCAGGGCCATAATGGTTATAATAACTTTGAGAAAATATCCAAATAATGTTTGTTTTTTACATTTTTAGAGTGTGTCCAAGCTAAAATCCTTAATTGCTACATTTTTGTACATATACATTAATGATATTGTATATACCTATAGATTCTAGAAGAACAGAACTCATAAATTAATCATACTGTATACACCCATAGATTTTTGAAGAACTTATAAATGCCTCATGAGCTTAGTTCAGCTGTCATACCCCATCAGAACCCAAAATATAACATGTGTAAACAAAGTAAATGTAAACAAACACTGTATAGTGTCAAAACATGGTTAAAAAACATGGTTACTTTTCTGGGGCGGTGGTTAGAGAGTTGGGCTAGTAACCGAAAGGTTGCTGGATCGAATCCCTGAGCTGACAAGGTAAAAATCTGTTGTTCTGCCCCTGAACAAGGCAGTTAACCCACTGTTCCCCGGTAGGCTGCCATTCTAAGTAAGAATTTGTTCTTAACTTACTTGCAACGTTAAATAATGGTTAAATAATTTTTCCCAATTTTCTATTATCCAGGCCCATCCCTCAATTGCTTACCAAAATAGAAACAGGCTTGTTATTGTTTCAATTGAGGACTGTAGCTTTAAAGTAACTGTCCAGGGAAAATCTCACTTTAAAAGCTAGACTCAGCAAAATGACGTTGCCACGAGCAGCACTGCAGATATTGAGATGAGTGAGATGCAAGACTTCGCTCTCACACAGTCACACACAGTATCTGCGCACGTGCATGGGTTCGCTTCACGCTTTGCAGCGTGGTATCCAGGGCGCCAAAACAGCGAAGAAGTTGAGCCATGCGCTTTCATGGTTGTTGCAGAAACTGACCCTCTATGCTGTTTACTTTCTGTATGTATGTTGTATTGCTGAGTCTACCTTTAAAAGCTTATTATAGCTCACACACAAATAATGTTGTTGACTCGTCCTATACTCGTATTTGTGGTCAAAGCAAATAAGTGAAGAAGAAAATACTTTAAAAATCCCACCTCAAACTATTATCTCAAACAGACCATTTAAAAAATGCTTGCCATTTCCTCACAGAAGGTCACGTCATGTTTTTGGCAGACATGTCTCATTGTCTGAGCTGGCCAATCAGCTGTTTACTTGTCATTTATTTTTTTATTGAATGGTACATATCCACACCATGTTGTTGTTGGGGTACGCCCACACCATTGTAACACAGAAAATATGTTTTTTAACATACTAAATAAGGAAAACTATTTCACTCATATTGTTAATTATATGTAATGGCTCATAGAAATCTGGAAACACTGGACAGTTACTTTAAGAACATGTCCATGTGGCCTACTAGTGATGTAGGAGATAGACAGTAGCCTATGGAATCTATAGGATAACTAGTGATGTAGGAGATAGACAGTAGCCTATGGAATCTATAGGATAACCAGTGATGTTGGAGATAGACAGTAGCCTATGGAATCTATAGGATAACCAGTTATGTAGGAGATAGACAGTAGCCTATGGAATCTATAGGATAACTAGTGATGTAGGAGATAGACAGTAGCCTATGGAATCTATAGGATAACTAGTGATGTAGGAGATAGACAGTAGCCTATGGAATCTATAGGATAACTAGTGATGTAGGAGATAGACAGTAGCCTATGGAATCTATAGGATAACCAGTGATGTAGGAGATAGACAGTAGCCTATGGAATCTATAGGATAACTAGTGATGTAGGAGATAGACAGTAGCCTATGGAATCTATAGAATAACTAGTGATGTAGGAGATAGACAGTAGCCTATGGAATCTATATGATAACTACTGATGTAGGAGATAGACAGTAGCCTATGGAATCTATAGACTAACCAGTGATGTAGGATATAGACAGTAGCCTATGGAATCTATAGGATAACTAGTGATGTAGGAGATAGACAGTAGCCTATGGAATCTATAGGATAACTAGTGATGTAGGAGATAGACAGTAGCCTATGGAATATATAGGATAACCAGTTATGTAGGAGATAGACAGTAGCCTATGGAACCTATAGGATAACCAGTGATGTAGGAGATAGACAGTAGCCTTTGGAACCTATAGGATAACCAGTTATGTAGGAGATAGACAGTAGCCTATGGAATCTATAGGATAACTAGTGATGTAGGAGATAGACAGTAGCCTATGGAATCTATAGGATAACTAGTGATGTAGGAGATAGACAGTAGCCTATGGAATCTATAGGATAGCTAGTGATGTAGGAGATAGACAGTAGCCTATGGAATCTATAGGATAACTAGTGATGTAGGAGATAGACAGTAGCCTATGGAATCTATAGGATAACCAGTTATGTAGGAGATAGACAGTAGCCTATGGAATCTATAGGATAACCAGTGATGTAGGAGATAGACAGTAGCCTATGGAATCTATAGAATAACCAGTGATGTAGGAGATAGACAGTAGCCTATGGAATCTATAGGATAATCAGTGATGTAGGAGATAGACAGTAACCTATGGAATCTATATGATAACCAGTGATGTAGGAGATAGACAGTAGCCTATGGAATCTATAGGATAACCAGTTGTGTAGGAGATAGACAGTAGCCTATGTAATCGATAGGATAACCAGTGATGTAGGAGATAGACAGTAGCCTATGGAATCTATAGGATAACCAGTTGTGTAGGAGATAGACAGTAGCCTATGTAATCGATAGGATAACCAGTGATGTAGGAGATAGACAGTAGCCTATGGAATCTATATGATAACCAGCGATGTAGGAGATAGACAATAGCCTATGGATTCTATAGGATAACCAGTGATGTCGGAGATAGACAGTAGCCTATGGAATCTATAGGATAACCAGTGATGTAGGAGATAGAACCCTATAGTCTACTGGTATAGGAATGTTCAACATCCCTTTAGACAAAGCAGAGTCACCCCAGTAACACTATGTATTGTGTACTGCATGAACTGCAGGTATGTATAACTGATGTTGGGGATAGATAATAGCCTATAGCTATTATGTTCTACCTGATCATTAATAGCACCCACATGGTGTCCCAGATCTCAATCAGTCCCTGATTAGGGTGAGCAGTGGAACTGGCTTCAAGGTATAGTTTGGAATATAAGGTGCCTATAGGGATGTTTGCATTCTCTTTAGAACAAGTGGACTCTTCCCCAGGGCTGTTATGAGGCTTAGGTCCAACGCTCAGCAGAGCATTAAACCCCAATCTGTAGCAGAATCACAGGGTTAAAGGTTACCCCGGTGCCTGTAACTCTACATCCACTCCCTGTGTGAACTGAAACATTGTCCTGTGGCATTCTCCTTCATTCTTCCCCTCTGACTGTCTGTCTGCTGCCATGTCAAGGAAGGGCAGATCATTAGTCAAATGTCTTTCACACCGATGCACGCACACACACACCACACACACCACACACACACACACACACACACACACACACACACACACACACACACACACACACACACACACACACACACACACACACACACACACACACACACACACACACACACACACACACACACACACACACACACACACACGTCCTCCTCTAAGTGACAACATGTTCTCCTCTGTTAAATCCATTAGAGTTAATTATGGCACACTTCAACAGGGTAATTAGTATATGTTGGGGCTCCAACGTGCATAATTGAGCTTATCTCTAACTAGCTGAATGTTTGCTGTGTGATCATGTATTGCCAGTGGTGACATTGGTTTTCACCATCTACAAAATTAGACATGGAAAGCAAAGCTAGATTCGGTGGTGAAGGTTGCTGACGAGCCCTTCACAAGTATCGCGTTACTCAGAACCCACGCTGTTCTCGGGGCAGGTCTGCCAGTTTTCACTAGCAGAAGGGACTTTCGTAACAGGTTAGGAGAATGAGGTTCAGGTTAGGAACAGGGTTAGGGATAGGGTTAGGGATAGGGATAGGGTTAGGGATAGGGATAGGGTTAGGAACAGGGTTAGGGATAGGGTTAGGGATAGGGATAGGGTTAGGAATAGGGATAGGGATAGGGATAGGGTTAGGGATAGGGTTAGGGATAGGGTTAGGGATAGGGATAGGGTTAGGAACAGGGTTAGGGATAGGGTTAGGGATAGGGTTAGGAACAGGGTTAGGGATAGGGTTAGGGATAGGGTTAGGAACAGGGATAGGGATAGGGATAGGGTTAGGGATAGGGATAGGGTTAGGGATAGGGATAGGGTTAGGGATAGGGTTAGGGATAGGGTTAGGGATAGGGTTAGGGATAGGGTTAGGGATAGGGATAGGGTTAGGGATATGGATAGGGTTAGGGATAGGGATAGGGATAGGGATAGGGATAGGGATAGGGATAGGGATAGGGATAGGGTTAGGAACAGGGTTAGGGATAGGGATAGGGTTCGGGATAGGGTTAGGGATAGGGTTAGGGATAGGGTTAGGAACAGGGTTCGGGATAGGGATAGGGTTAGGGACAGGGTTAGGGATAGGGTTCGGGATAGGGTTAGGGTTAGGGTTAGGGATAGGGTTAGGGATAGGGATAGGGTTAGGGATAGGGTTAGGGACAGGGTTCGGGACAGGGTTAGGGATAGGGTTAGGGATAGGGTTAGGAACAGGGTTAGGGATAGGGTTAGGGATAGGGTTAGGGATAGGGTTAGGGATAGGGATAGGGTTAGGGACAGGGTTAGGGATAGGGTTAGGGATAGGGTTAGGGTTAGGGTTAGGGTTAGGGATAGGGTTAGGGATAGGGATAGGGATAGGGTTAGGGATAGGGTTAGGGACAGGGTTAGGGATAGGGTTCGGGATAGGGTTAGGGTTAGCTAAAATGCATCAACAAAAAAATTACGTGACTGGAACATATCTAGCTACAACCAGGCCTGCCCTGAGAACACCCTCCGTTTCCACTAATGTGATTCTTCTAAAAAACAACACTGTATCTCTGACCATGTTTACTGTCTGACAATGTGGTGGCTAAACATTTAGGAATCTTTGAAGTTCGTTGTTAGCATCTGAAAGAGAACGCTGTCTGTTGCTTTGACCCGCGTTCGGAAAGTATTCAGACCCCTTCAATTTTTCCACTGCTGTGTCACGTTACAGCCTTATTCTAAAATGTATTAAATCGTTTTTTTCATCAATCTACACACACAATACCCCATAACGACAAAAAAAGCAGGTTTTTAGAAATGTTTGCAAATATAAAAAAATATGAACTAGTGGTTAGACCGTTGGACTAGTAACCGAAAGGTTGCAAGTTCAAATCCCCGAGCTGACAAGGTACAAATCTGTCATTCTGCCCCTGAACAGGCAATTAACCCACTGTTCCTAGGCCGTCATTGAAAATAAGAATTTGTTCTTAATTAACTGACTTGCCTAGTTAAATAAAGGTAAAATTAAAAATAAAAAAAAATTAAAATGTACATAAGTATTCAGACCCTTTACTCAGTACTTCCCCAGATCTGTGCCTCGACACAATTCTGTCTCAGAGCTCTAAGGACAATTCCTTCCACCTCATGGCTTGGTTTTTGCTCTGACATGCACTGTCAACTGTGTGATTTTCCAAATCATGTCCAATCAATTGAATTGACCACAGGTGGACTCCAATCAAGTTGTAAAAACATGGGTGATCAATGGAAACAAGATGCACCTGAGCTCAATTTTCAGTCTCATATCAAAGGATCTGAATACTTATGTAAATAAGGTATTTCTGTTGTTTAGATGTAGTAAATGTGCAAACATTTCTAAAAACGTGTTTTCGCTTTGTCATTATGGGGTATTGTGTGTAGATTGATGAGGATTTTTATTTATTTAATCCTTTTATGGATTGAAAATGTGGAAAAAGTGAAGGGGTCTGAATTCTTTCCGAATGCACTCTATTTTCTATTGCGAAAGGCGAGCATCATAATATAAATGGATAAATAGAGACATTTATCTTTGGTAGTAAAACCATAAGCCCATTAACGTAGTATGTTTTTAATGCCTTAAGGGATTTTGTGGGCATCCTCCTGGGTTTATGTGCTGTCATTACTCCTCGGGAAGAAAACCTTAGAACACCACTGGATATCAAACACATTTCATACCCTCTTTCATCAAGGATATCATTTTATTTTCCTTCATCCATCCATCCATCCATCCATCCATCCATCCATCCATCCATCCATCCATCCATCCATCCATCCATCCATCCATCCATCCATCCATCCATCCATCCATCCATCCATCCATCCATCCATAATATGATTTTTACTGGACTGTGGCACTAAGTTACAGAAGCTCTTCAATAAATGCATAACATTCACTGAGTCTCATGCTTAATTCCCATTGGAAGTCCACTTCTACGAATGACTTTTACCCGACAGCCGACTCATTCAAGGTTTTACAGTATTACCTTAACTGAGCGTTAAGCAGGGGGATAAATGGGTCATATGGAACTGAATTACTGTACAGCTCAAATGAAGTAGAGAAGCATAGCCACTTCTTGAAGACTCCAACTGGACATGTACATACAATAGATGAATGTGTGCTAGAGGATAGCAATAGCAGAATGATTACTTTTTATAGAAAGAGGGAACAGAAATGATCATCACCATTCCAACCTTTTAATGCACCCTGTCACAATACAGAGGCGGATGCAAGATGCAAGCAACGATGGTTTAATGAATACAGTTTACAGCATCAACAGGACAGACAGAATATACTCAGACGGAATCCAACCCAGGGCCTAGGGCGCATCCTCTGATGATAGCGTGCTGAGAAATCCAAGGGAGTGTGTCCGGCTGGGTAGGAAGGAGCACCGCAGATAATCCACACAAGGGCGGCGAGAGAATGAGCACTGACACACGACACAACCTCAGGGAAGAAACAACGATCTGACAACAAGAAACACAGGTTACAGAACATATAAAGGGGAAGATAATTAATTCCAGCTGGCGCAGACAATCAGGCCAAGATTGGGAACCACGCCCACACAAACACGGGAGAGAGAGAGAGAGAGAGAGAGAGAGAGAGAGAGAGCGAAGAGAGAGTGAGGCAGTGGATTCATGAACCGTGACAATACCCCCCCCCCTAGGAACGCCTCTTGGCGTTCCCAGGCAAATTTACCTGTCGATTGAAATCATCGATAAGGGAGTGATCCAGAATGTCCCTAGCGGGTACCCAACTTCTCTCCTCCGGACCGTACCCCTCCCAGTCTACCAGGTACTGGAATCCGCGTCCCCTCCTTCTCGAGTTCAAAATCCGATTGACCGAAAAGGTGGTCTCCCCATCAACAAGTCGTGGCGGCGGGGGAACCGGGACCGGCGGGTTAATGCGTGCCTGAAACACCGGTTTTATCTTGGACACATGGAAGGTAGGATGAATTCTCCTATACGCCGGAGGAAGCTTGAGCCGGACCGCCACCGGACTAATGATCCTGGTGACCTTGAACGGCCCGATAAATTTGGGGGCAAGTTTGTTAGAAACGGATCGGAGTGGAATGTTCCTCGTAGAAAGCCACACTCTTTGTCCAACGACGTATACCGGAGGCTTCGACCGGTGGCGATCGGCCTTAGCCTTGGTGCGCGCCCCCACCCGGAGGAGAGTCTCACGGGCTCTGCTCCATGCGTGACGGCACCTCTGGATGAAAGCGTGAGCGGAGGGAACAGTGACCTCGGACTCTGTACTGGGAAAGATAGGTGGCTGGTACCCTAAACTACACTCAAACGGAGAGAGACCCGTGGCTGCCACTGGCAACGAATTGTGAGCGTACTCAACCATAGAGAGTTGTTGACTCCAGGAAGAGGGGTTCTTAGAAACCAAACATCGCAACACTCTCTCCAAATCTTGGTTGGCCCTCTCCGTTTGACCGTTGCTCTGGGGATGAAACCCTGAAGAAAGACTGACACTCGCTCCCAGTAACCTACAAAACTCCTGCCAAAACTTGGACACAAATTGGGGCCCCCGGTCAGAAACTACGTCCATCGGCAGGCCATGTAAGCGAAAGACATGATCCACGACCGTTACCGCTGTTTCCTTGGCAGATGGTAATTTAGGCAAGGGAATAAAATGAGCCGCCTTCGAGAACCGGTCCACCACGGTCAAAACAACCGTCCTGCCCTGGGAGGGCGGGAGACCGGTAACAAAATCTAGCGCGATGTGGGACCAGGGTCTCGAAGGGACCGACAGCGGTTGGAGTAACCCATCTGGGGGTCGATTAGAACTCTTCCCAGTGGCACAAACCGAGCAAGCCAAGACAAAACTGTGAATGTCACGAGCCATCAGCGGCCACCAAAAGCGTTGCTTCACTAAAAAGCTAGTACGGCTAACTCCTGGATGACACGCTACGTTGGAGCAATGCCCCCACCGAATAACATCGGACCGACATCCCTCCGGCACAAACAACCGATTAGGCGGACAACCGGGCGGAGGCGTTACCCCTTCTAAGGCCGTTCTGACCCTCGATTCAACCTCCCATATAAGTGTGGAGACCACTAGGGTCCTGGGTAGGATGCACTCGGGAGTGGATGGGCGTTCGGAATGGTCAAAAATGCGAGAAAGGGAATCGGGTTTGACGTTCTTGGAACCCGGGCGATACGAGAGAGAGAAGTCAAAACGTCCGAAAAAGAGTGCCCACCGCGCCTGCCTGGAGTTGAGTCTCTTGGCTGTTCTGATATATTCCAAATTCTTGTGATCGGTCCAAACTATAAAAGGTACCCCCGAACCCTCTAACCAATGGCGCCACTCCTCCAGTGCTAACTTTACTGCCAACAACTCTCTGTTGCCAATGTCGTAGTTGCGTTCCGCAGGTGATAACCGATGGGAAAGGAACGCGCAAGGGTGCATCTTGTTGTCAGAAGCGGCACGTTGGGAAAGTACCGCACCTACCCCCACCTCTGAAGCGTCCACCTCCACCACGAACTGACGCGAGGGATCGGGAGCTATGAGGATGGGGGCCGAAACAAAGCGGCTCTTGAGTTTGACGAATGCAGCCTCGGCTGTATCGGTCCACCTGAACGTCACTCTGGGGGAGGTTAAGGCGGTAAGGGAAGCGACTATCTGGCTAAAGTTGCGAACAAAACGCCGGTAGAAATTGGCGAATCCCAGAAACCTCTGTAGGGCCTTACGGGAATCTGGGCTTGGCCACTCCACCACAGCCTTAATCTTGTCAGGATCCATGCGAATACCTTCAGTCGAGACGATGTAACCTAGGAATGGAACGGATTGTGCATGAAAAATGCATTTCTCCGCCTTGACAAAAAGTCCATTCTCCAACAACCTCTGGAGCACTCGTCTGACGTGCTGACCATGTTCCTGGAGAGAAGAAGAAAAAATCAGTATGTCATCCAGGTAAACATATATGAACTGATCAATCATATCTCTCAGCACGTCATTGACGAGTGCCTGGAAAACCGCTGGGGAGTTGGATAGCCCGAAAGGCATGACCAAATATTCGAAATGCCCTCTGGGGGTGTTAAACGCTGTTTTCCATTCGTCCCCCCTCCTTATGCGAACCAAATGATAAGCATTACGTAAATCCAACTTAGTGAACACAGATGCTCCCTGTAACCTTTCAAAGGCTGAGGACATCAACGGTAAGGGATAGGTATTCTTCACTGTGATGTTATTCAACCCACGGTAATCAATGCAAGGACGCAGAGATCCGTCCTTCTTCCCCACAAAGAAGAACCCCGCCCCCGCTGGAGAAGAGGAAGGACGAATGAATCCAGATGCCAGAGAATCAGAGATGTATCTCTCCATAGCCTCCCTCTCAGGAACAGAGAGAGAATATAACTTACCCTTAGGCGGAGACTCACCTGGCAATAATTCTATTGCACAGTCATAGGGACGATGCGGAGGAAGAGAAGCAGCACGGGACTTGCTGAACACCTCCTTCAGGTCGAGGTATTCAACGGGCACGTTAGACAAATCCACTGCCTCCTCTAGAAACACAGAGTCAGACACAGATGAACAAGCCGACACTAAACAGGACTCAAGACACTTGTTACTCCATATGGATATAGAGTTCTGACCCCAGTCAACTCTGGGGTTGTGTTGGGTGAGCCAAGGGTGGCCGAGAACTAATGGTGCCAGAGGTGAGTCCATGAGTAGAAATGATAATGTCTCAGTGTGATTGCCGGAAGTGATGAGTGTGATAGGTTCAGTGGTGTGAGAAATGTTGGGGAGTTCTTGACCATTGAGAGCGTTGACAGATATCTTGTGCGTGAGTGAGGTGATAGGAATCTGGAGTTTGTGAGCGAGCTTGAAGTCCATGAAATTACCCTCTGCTCCTGAGTCCAGTAAGGCTTGGGTGTCGTGCGTGTGGGTGGCCCATCTTAGTCTTACCGGGAGGAGGGTGGATGATGAGGTCTTCTCTATGGTGACACCACCCGATAGTAGCCTCATACTTACTACCGGGCCTGATCTTTTACCGGGCAGGAGTGGATAAAGTGGCCCGCTCTACCACAGTAGAGACAGAGTCCTTGGGATCTCCGCCTCTCCCTCTCTTCCCGGGAGAGGCGAGCTCTCCCCAGCTGCATGGGTTCGTGAGCGGAGGCTGAACTGGCCGTGTTCCCGCCGCTGGCATGCCAGCCCTCCGTGTCGTTATACGGTCTGTTAGGGCATGCTCGGCGGCCAATACGACTCAGACGAGCGTCGACCCTCAAGGCTAGTTCCACTAGTCCATTTAAACTCCTGGGAAGGTCCAGAACATAAATCTCCTTCTGGATCCGGTCCTCCAGCCCATGCAGGAACATGTCCCACTGCGCCTCCTCGTTCCACTGACACTCTGCGGCCAGAGTGCGGAATTGGATGGAGTATTCCGATACTGAACGGTCTCCTTGGCGAAGGTCAGCGAGTAGTCTGGCCGCCTCCCTACCCGCCACGGCCCGATCGAAGACTCTTCTCATCTCCTCGGAGAGTGTCTGGAAAGAGGTGCAGCATGGGTCCTGGTTCGCCCACACCGCCGTTCCCCAAAGAGCCGCTTTGCCGGATAGCAGTGTGAGTACGAATGCTACCTTAGACTGTTCCTGGTTGAAGGTCCGTGGCTGCAACGAGAAATGCATGGAACATCTCGTAAGAAAAGCTCTACAATAGTCCGGATCACCTGAATAACCCTCTGGTGTCGGTAGCCGTGGCTCTAGCTGATAATCCAGCTCTGGCGGGGCGTGTGGAACTGCCGGTGTAGGTGGCGCAGCGAGACCCCTCAGATGTTGTAATTGTTGGGTCAGCTGGGATACCTGCGTCGCCATGGCTTGTACTGCCCGACCTGTGCTGGAGATGTTCTCCTCTTGTTGATCCATTCTCGTGATACTGCGGGAAATGAATTCGGTCAGACTCGTTGAACTCGCTGCATCCATGGTCTGGTCAGATCGTTCTGTCACAATACAGAGGCGGATGCAAGATGCAAGCAACGATGGTTTAATGAATACAGTTTACAGCATCAACAGGACAGACAGAATATACTCAGACGGAATCCAACCCAGGGCCTAGGGCGCATCCTCTGATGATAGCGTGCTGAGAAATCCAAGGGAGTGTGTCCGGCTGGGTAGGAAGGAGCACCGCAGATAATCCACACAAGGGCGGCGAGAGAATGAGCACTGACACACGACACAACCTCAGGGAAGAAACAACGATCTGACAACAAGAAACACAGGTTACAGAACATATAAAGGGGAAGATAATTAATTCCAGCTGGCGCAGACAATCAGGCCAAGATTGGGAACCACGCCCACACAAACACGGGAGAGAGAGAGAGAGAGAGAGAGAGAGAGAGAGAGCGAAGAGAGAGTGAGGCAGTGGATTCATGAACCGTGACACACCCCTTACGTAGTTGTTGGCAATTTAGCTTGGCTTTTACAGAGATGAATACAGAAGCTCCAATACTATTGAGACTTTAGAGCATTTAAACAGAATCATAATGAGAACTGTGGGTTAATTGTTATGACCTTACAAGGAAAACGTTGTGGGGAAATTGGGGATTACTTTGTGGTTGTGTTACTTCAAGAGAAGAGAAAGTATTAATCCAGCACTGTGGTGAAAGTTGGATGGAGGATCCTAATCCCGTTCACAGGGATTAAACAGCTGTGGTCATCCAGGGTTCTTCAGAAAATTAAACACATCAATCCTGGTATTATAAGAAGGCAGCTTCCTTGAAAGGAAATCCGTTTTTCCTAATGGCCTTGTATTATATTATAGGATTTACAGCCCTAGTACTATGTTATACGATGTATTAACACATTCACAGCTCCTAGGTGGAATAAAATCTAAACATTGACGTAGTCATGAAATGATATATTTTTATTATTCCTTTACAATACCCAGAATGTGTTTAGCACCGTACTACAGATGTATTCCATTCCTACCTGCTTGCCTTCTCAACGAGCTGTCACTAATTTAATTTAGTCCCACAATGCACTTCTTCTAAAAGTGATAATAATGCCAGGAATCCTATTCGGGGCAGTTGATTGGTTGTCACAGAGTCGCTGAACCCAGCTTGTCTGTCAAAATGTATAACTTCAACAGAGGTACAGTAATTAAATGACCCTTTCAGAAAATGACACGTCTTTGTATTGGATTCACAGTTTAATAGAACAAGTAAATGGTGTGCTCACAGGAATCTATTCACCTCAGTATGATACATTTGGAGTTTTCCCTACAATTTTTTGAGGCAACTAGTTACTTTGAACCTGGGAAAAAAAATGAATTATGACTTTAAAGATATTTATTTTGTGCTACTTTTAATATGATTTAATGGTAGCTAAAGTGCCAAGACTAGTTCAATAAGGATATATGGACTGAGGTGTTATCTTTGGTCCTAGTAGACCACTATAACAAACTTAATGCCACTTCTACACCAGGAACATACTAATTATAACAGAGAGTTTCACAAATAACACAATTCCCCCTCCTCTCGGTCGGTCCTACAGGTAGAATGATTTAAAGCTTGTGTAGCTGTTGTACTTTCTCTGAATTCCTAAGTGGTTTTAAGGGAAAAACAGAAGGTCTGCATCCCAAATGGCCCCCTAGTCTCTATATAGTGCATTTCTTTTGACCAGGGCCTATAAGATATCCCATAGGGCTCTGCTCCAAAGTAGGACACTATATTGGGAATATGTTGCCATTTAGGACACAGCCAAGTTCCTACTTGCTCTGAAAAATTACTTTACCCAAACTACACCACTCTATGGTAATTGGGTCAATGACCACAAAGACCATCTGGTCCTAATAGGCAAATCACCACCTGTTCAGAGTAATGAATTCCTATCATTCTTCATTCCCAAACACACTGGCTATTCTCTCTCTCTCTCTCTGTCAAACACACTGGTTCTTCTTCTCTCTCTCTCTCTGTCAAACACACTGGCTCTTCTCTCTCTTTCTGTCAAACACACTGGTTCTTCTCCCTCTTTCTGTCAAACACACTGACTCTTCTGCTCTCTCTCTCTCTCTCTGTCAAACACACTGACTCTTCTCTCTCTCTCTCTCTGTCAAACACACTGGTTCTTCTTCTCTCTCTTTCTGTCAAACACACTGGTTCTTCTTCTCTCTCTCTTTCTGTCAAACACACTGGTTCTTCTTCTCTCTCTCTTTCTGTCAAACACGCTGGTTCTTCTTCTCTCTCTCTTTCTGTCAAACACATTGGTTCTTCTTCTCTCTCTCTTTCTGTCAAACACACTGGTTCTTCTTCTCTCTCTCTTTCTGTCAAACACATTGGTTCTTCTTCTCTCTCTCTTTCTGTCAAACACACTGGTTCTTCTCTCTCTCTTTCTGTCAAACACACTGGTTCTTATTCTCTCTCTCTTTCTGTCAAACACACTGACTCTTCTCTCTCTCTCAGTCAAACACACTGACTCTTCTCTCTATCTCAGTCAAACACACTGGCTCTGCTCTCTCTCTTTCTGTCAAACACACTGGTTCTTCTCTCTTTCTGTCAAACACACTGGTTCTTCTCTCTCTCTATCTCAGTCAAACACACTGGCTCTGCTCTCTCTCTTTCTGTCAAACACACTGGTTCTTCTCTCTTTCTGTCAAACACACTGGTTCTTCTCTCTCTCTCTCTCTGTCAAACACACTGGTTCTTCTCTCTTTCTGTCAAACACACTGACTCTTCTCTCTCTCTTTCTGTCAAACACACTGGTTCTTCTCTCTCTCTCTTTCTGTCAAACACACTGACTCTTCTCTCTCTCTCTTTCTGTCAAACACACTGACTCTTCTCTCTCTCTCTTTCTGTCAAACACACTGACTCTTCTCTCTCTCTTTCTGTCAAACACACTGGTTCTTCTCTCTCTCTCTTTCTGTCAAACACACTGACTCTTCTCTCTCTCTCTTTCTGTCAAACACACTGGTTCTTCTCTCTCTCTTTCTGTCAAACACACTGACTCTTCTCTCTCTCTTTCTGTCAAACACACTGGTTCTTCTCTCTCTCTCTTTCTGTCAAACACACTGGTTCTTCTTCTCTCTCTCTTTCTGTCAAACACACTGACTCTTCTCTCTCTCTTTCTGTCAAACACACTGGTTCTTCTCTCTCTCTCTTTCTGTCAAACACACTGACTCTTCTCTCTCTCTCTTTCTGTCAAACACACTGACTCTTCTCTCTCTCTTTCTGTCAAACACACTGGTTCTTCTCTCTCTCTCTTTCTGTCAAACACACTGACTCTTCTCTCTCTCTTTCTGTCAAACACACTGGTTCTTCTCTCTCTCTCTTTCTGTCAAACACACTGACTCTTCTCTCTCTCTCTTTCTGTCAAACACACTGACTCTTCTCTCTCTCTTTCTGTCAAACACACTGGTTCTTCTCTCTCTCTCTTTCTGTCAAACACACTGACTCTTCTCTCTCTCTTTCTGTCAAACACACTGGTTCTTCTCTCTCTCTCTTTCTGTCAAACACACTGACTCTTCTCTCTCTCTCTTTCTGTCAAACACACTGACTCTTCTCTCTCTCTCTTTCTGTCAAACACACTGGTTCTTCTTCTCTCTCTCTTTCTGTCAAACACGCTGGTTCTTCTCTCTCTCTCTTTCTGTCAAACACACTGACTCTTCTCTCTCTCTTTCTGTCAAACACGCTGGTTCTTCTCTCTCTCTCTCTCTGTCAAACACACTGGTTCTTCTTCTCTCTCTCTTTCTGTCAAACACACTGGTTCTTCTCTCTCTCTCTTTCTGTCAAACACGCTGGTTCTTCTCTCTCTCTCTCTCTGTCAAACACACTGACTCTTCTCTCTCTCTTTCTGTCAAACACACTGGTTCTTCTCTCTCTCTCTTTCTGTCAAACACACTGGTTCTTCTCTCTCTCTTTCTGTCAGTCCCTTTGGCCCTCAGCCCTCCATTTGTGCATTCACACGCGCATCCGCCATATACACAAGTGTCCCTATGCTGAGGGAGTGAAAATGATGGAGGGTGTATTAGACCCTCCGATAGCCACTTCAACGGCTTCAGAGCGATGTGGAATCCCATAATGCACCACATTATTTTTGAATTCGCACAATTTCACGCAAAACAATGGAGAGGCGTAATGGAGAGCCACCTGTACTTGTTTCTGTCTGATTTCAAGGCTTGAAACACGTAGCAAATTAAATGTTTAACTTATACTGACGGTTATATATTGTAAAACGACAGGGGGAATCTGAATGCTCGTTCTATTACTTTAGTTTTAGTTGATTCATTCTACCATTTAAAAAAAACAATCACACCAAATGTGAAAATCCATACATAGACATTAGTAAATTCAGTCTGGGACATATTTCCATTGTTAAATCACGGAGGATAACACGCAATACAGTCTGGGACATATTTCCATTGTTAAATCACGGAGGATAACATGCAATACAGTCTGGGACTTATTTCCTTATTTCTGTCTCCGTCTGTGTCTGTCTTTTCTCTCTCTGTCTTTTCTCCATCTCTGTCTGTCTCCATCTCTGTCTGTCTTTTCTCTGTCTCTGTCTGTCTCCATCTCTGTCGGTTTTTTCTCTGTCTCCGTCTTTGTCTCTCTCCCTGAAATATGTGACTAAGGAAGCACAACAGCTTTATCTCTGTTAGAATTGTAACTGAATTCTACAGGTACAATATCTGTGTACACATGCACAGTCATGATGGTATTTATTGAGCCAGATAGATATTCAACATCTCCTTTACCTTGTCTCCTTGATCTCCTTTCTGTCCTGGAAGTCCTGCCAAGCCTGGTAGACCTTGATCACCCTACAAAGAACAAGAACATTTAATTGATGTAATTTACCTGAACTAGCTTGCTAATGACTGTCCGTCCACACATTAAAAACTCCCCAAAGACATGAGCAATTCCCCAAGGTACCGCTCTGTCTGAAGTCGGCTTTCAGAACACTTCCATGGACATTAGTGGAACCACCTCTGGAGACGGCGGCCATGCCTCAAACGAAGCAACTACATATTTGTGCCAAATTACTGCTAATAAGCTATTATTTCCTGCCTTTGGTTGGCATCCAAGAAAACGCATTGGCATAAATGTGCTTTAATTGGTTATTTATTTTCTTGTTTAATACGTTTGGTGGCAGCAGTGGGATATTTGAATTTGGAATTCTGAATGCATGGTTCCATTAGAACAGAACAGAACACTCCAACCCATTAGGATTCTAATTGCTGTTTGGACAGATTGTAACTGAGGATTGCTCAACTCCGATCTCCTATATCGAAGTTGAGTTGAGTATTGATAAGTGGTCGCACGATTTGCTAGCAACAACATTGAGTTGCCATCAGTCGATACTTGAAATTCTGAAAACGCTTACCTGTACCTATTTTTGTCCTGTACAACAAGAGGTCCTTCTGAAGGGTGCTGAAATTAATACTTTTAATTTTAAAAAATTATCGAAAACAACAACCAACTTCTACCTAGTTTGTGTTGCTCAACTCAGCACGAATGGACTTGTGACATTTTAATGTTAGATTACATAGTACGTCAAGGCCGCTACATCTTCCGTCAGGCAACACAAATGAGTAAAAAGTCGGGGGTTCCATTCAATAAGGGTTTTTATTAAAAGTGTGAAGGACAGTACAGGACAAACATAGGTACAGGTAAGTTTTCAGATTAACATTTTTTACAAGCATCGACTGATGTTGACTCAATGTTGTTGCTAGCAAACCGCGTGACCAGTTATCAATACTCAACTCCGCCTCGATATAAGAGAACGGATATAAGAGAACGGATATAAGAGAATGGATATAAGAGAACGGATATAAGAGAACGGATATAAGAGAACGGATATAAGAGAACGGATATAAGAGAACGGAAATAAGAGAACGGAAATAAGAGAACGGATATAAGAGAACGGATATCCGTTCGAACGGATATAAGAGAACGGATATAAGAGAACGGAAATAAGAGAACGGATATAAGAGAACGGATATAAGAGAACGGATATAAGAGAACGGATATAAGAGAACGGATGTAAGAGAACGGATATAAGAGAACGGGTATAAGAGAACGGATATAAGAGAACGGAGTTGAGCGTTCCTCAACTTGACTGATTGTACCACAGAATGAAATAGAAAACCAAGATGGCTGCCTTTATCAACACATTCTAGAGTCAATAAGGTTAATACCATAGATCACTCCAGTAATATGTATGGTTACGTCCGTAATGGCACCCTATTCCCTATTGGCCTTGGTCAAAAGTAGTGCACAAATACAGAGAATAGAGTGCTGTTTGGGACGCAGGATATTTCTATGGACTGTACCTTTCCTGCTGAACATTGACATCTGCCACTGCTGGAATGCTGGACCCGCTGGACCTGGGCTGGCTGGACGGGCTGGGAGAGCATCTGGGGGAGCTGGCCTGCTCCAGCTGTATCCAAGGGATTGGGAGTCACCCCTCCAGCACCAGGGCCCTCCCTGCTAGGCTCACACTGTAGGATCAATACAAAGATATACAGTGGCTTGCAAAAGTATTCACCCCCCTTGGGATTTTTACTGTTTTGTTGCCTTACAACCTGGAATTAAAATAGATTTTTTGGGGGTTTGTATCATTTGATTTACACAACATGCCTACCACTTTGAAGATGCAAAATATGTTTTATTGTGAAACAAACAAGAAATAAGGCAGAAAACTTGAGCATGCATAACTATTCATCCCCCCAAAGTCAATACAGTGTAGAGCCACCTTTTGCAGCAATTACAGCTGCAAGTCTCTTGGGGTGTGTCTCTATAAGCTTGGCACATCTAGCCACTGGGATTTTTGCCCATTCTTCAAGGCAAAACTGCTCCAGCACATTCAAGTTGGATGGGTTCCGTTGGTGTACAAAGTCATACCACAGATTCTCAATTGGATTGAGGTCTGGGCTTTGACAAGGACATTCCAAGACATTTAAATGTTTCCCCTTAAATCACTCAAGTGTTGCTTTAGCAGTATGCTTAAGGTCATTGTCCTGCTGGAAGGTGAACCTCCGCCCCAGTCACAAATCTCTGGAAGACGGAAACAGGTTTCCCTCAATAATTTCCCTGTATTTAGCGCCATCCATCATTCCTTCATATCTGACCAGTTTCCCAGGTCCTGCCGATGAAAACATCCCCACAGCATGATGCTGCCACTACCATGCTTCACTGTGGGGATGGTATTCTCGGGGTGATGAGAGGTGTTGGGTTTGCTCCAGACATAGCGTTTTCCTTGATGGCCAAAAAGCTACATTTTAGTCTCGACTGACCAGAGTACCTTCTTCCATATGTTTGGGGAGTGTCCCACGTGCCTTTTGGCGAACACCAAACGTGCTTCCTTATTTTTTTCTTTAAGCAATGTCTTTTTTCTGGCCACTCTTCCGTAAAGCCCAGCTCTGTGGAATGTACGGCTTAAAGTGGTCCTATGGATAGATACTCCGATCTCCTTTGTGGAGCTTTGCAGCTCCTTCAGGGTTATCTTTGGTGTCTTTGTTGCCTCTCTGATTAATGCTCTCCTTGCCTGGTCTGGGAGTTTTGGTGGGTGTCCCTCTCTTGGCAGGTTGTTGTGGTGCCATATTCTTTCAATTTTTTTATAATGGATTTTTATAACCGAACCCTGATCTGTACTTCTCCACAACTTTGTCCCTGACCTGTTTGGAGCTCCCTGGTCTTCATGGTGCCGCTTGCTTGGTGGTGCATCTTGTTTAGTGGTGTTGCAGATTCTGGGGCCTTTCAGAACAGGTATATCAGTGTATATATACTGAGATCATGTGACAGATCATGTGGCACTTGCACACAGGTGGACTTAATTTATTACGTTAATTAGTTCTGAAGGTAACTGGTTGCACCAGCTCTTATTTAGGGGCTTCCATAGCAAAGGGGGTGAATACATATGCACGCACCACTTTTCCATTACATTTTTTTTTTTGATTTCACTTCACCAATTTGGACTATTTTGTATATGTCCACTGCATACAAACTGTTAAGACACATTACGCTGCTATTTAAGGGCCAGTTTCCTGGAACCACATTAAGCCTAATCATTTCATGTTGTTTTCAATTATGTTTTCTAGTTCACTTGAAATTGAGTCCAGGGCTAGACAGAATTTTGGTCTAGAAAGCAATGTAAAATCTCCAATGAAAGTGCTATTTAGTTTAGGAGTAGGCTTAATTTGGGTATAGGAAACCAGACAATTATAATACAACACATGTTGAAATGCAGTTCTGATATGCAATAGTCTGAAATGTAATAACAGTCCAGTACCGTATTTATAATCAGTTCATGTCCAATGATTCATTGACCCAATGAGAACCTTAATTACTGTGGAACTAGATGACTGTCCCAGGGGAACGAGGAAAGGACAATACTTAAGGTTTTGAATGCCAATACATTATTTCCTACCATATTGACTGAGCCCCAGTACTGAAACTCAATGCACACTGAGATAACATCCTGGTTATGGATATATATTATAACTGCCATAGGCCAAAGGTGAGAGGTCACTGAAACACACTATTTCCAACCATATAGATGACATGTGACCTAGCACATTGAATCAACATAACCCAACACTCACTGAGATGACAACATGGTTATGAATACATATAGGCCTAACTGTCAAAATGTCAAAGGTCACTTCTCCTTTTAAACACAGTTAGCAGTCCAAATTGCACACGTTTTCCTATGGGCTCTGGTCAAACGTAGTGCACTATACTGGGAATAGGGTGCTATTTGGGATTCATCCACAGTCTGTAAGGTCACTCTCCACTGACCTGGTCTGCAATATGAGCTAACAGAAGAATATCTATCTATCAATCTATCAATCAATCAAATGTATTTATAAATCCCGTTTTACATCAGCAGCTGTCACAAAGATATTGCACAGTAACCTGGATAAGATGTCCCTTATGGAAGAAACATAATACAGTTGGGTATTTTTCAAGAAGGACAAACACAACTCAACCAGATTATATTACCTACTGCCCTTAAATTCAAATCTCGACCAAGAAGCCAGTTCCACTGCTTTAAAAACATATATTTCCCTCTAATCAGGGACTGATTTAGACCTGGGAAACCAGGTGGGTGCAATTAATTATCAGGTAGAACAGAAACTAGAAGTACTCCAGAACTCGTAGGGTAAGAATGTAATACCCCTGCTCTACTGTATATCAAGCCACGTCGAAGGTCTCATGTATGTCCTAAAATGTGCACCATACATTAAAGAAAAATAAAATATACATGTAAAATATCTTACCGTAGATCCTGCCTGCTCACAGCAGTTCTCCATCTCAGCCAGGTATGGGTCACAGTAGATCAGGATATGTTGCAGTTCGATCTGGAGAGAAAGACATCTGTTAGGGACATTATGATGATTCAGATATAGAGAAAAACTAACTTTTTTAAATGCTAACAATATATATTTTGAAAAATTAAACATGTTTCTTTGCCTGATACTAAGCAACCCCAGCACACCAAAATTGCTTCTGGGAAAGTTCCCAGAACGTTCGTTTGGTCGCTACAAATGTTCTTTTAGAATGCTTGTATAAAACATTTGCCTGATGTTTCAAGAACATTCAAGAACTGTTCTTTAAAAGGTTCCCAGAATGTTTCATTAGGTTGTGGGAACAGTCTGGTGAGAACTTTTGGGGACATCACAAAATATATGTTCCCCAAACACAAAAACTGTCCAGTTGTGCGGAAGATTCTAGAAAACATTAGATATTACAAGTACGTTCCCAGAACACATTTCATCTGTTCTTTAAAGGTTCCAAGAATATTTCATTATGTTGTGGTAACATTGGCTGGACAAGAGATATGGTCCCAAAACACAAAAACTGTTCAGTTATGCGAACATTCAGTTATCAGTTAAATAAAATGTTATTTGTCACATGCGCCGAGAAATGCTTTCTTACAAGCCCTTAACCAACAATACGGTAGCAGAGAGAACAGTCTATGACAGAGAGAGGAACCATGCAAAATCTTTTCAGTCTCCTGAAGAGGAATAGGAGTTGGTGTGAACGGGGGCATAGTCGGCCCTCCTTTTCTTGTAGTCCAGGATCAGCTCTTTTGTCTTGTTGAGGGAGAGGTTGTTGTCCTGGCACCACACTGCCAGGTGTCTGACCTCCTCCCTATTGACTGACTCGTCGTCAGTGACCAGGCCAACCACCGTCATGCTGTCTGCAAACGTAATGACCCAATCAAATCAAATTGTATTTGTCACATGCGCTGAATACAACAGGTGTAGACCTTTCTGTGAAATGCTTAATTACAAGCCCTTAACCAACAATGCAGTTCAAGAAATAGAGTTAAGAAAATATTTTCTAACTAAACTAAAGTAAAAATAAAAAGTAACACAATAAAATACAATACCAAGGCTATATACAGGGGGTACCGGTATTGAGTCAATGTGTGGGGGTACAGGTTAGTCAAGGTAATTTGTACTTGTAGGTAAGGGTAAATTACTATGCATAGATAATAAACAGTGAGTAGCAGCAGCAGCGTTAAAACAAAGGCGGGGGGGCATTTGATTAATTGTTCAGAAGTGTTATGGCTTGGGGGTAGAAGCTGTTAAGGAGCCTTTTGGGCCTAGACTTGGCGCTCCAGTACCGCTTGCCGTGTGGTAGCAGAGAGAACAGTCTATGACTTGGGTGACTGGGGACTTGACAATTTTTGGGCCTTCCTCTGACAGCGCTTAGTATATAGGTGCTGGATAGCAGGAAGCTAGGCCCCATTGATGTACTGGGCCATACGCACTACCCTCTGTAGCGCCTTATGGTTGGATGCCGAGCAGTTGCCACACTAGGCGGTGATGCAACCGGTGAGGATGCTCTCGATGGTGCAGCTGTATACGTTTTTTGAGGATCTGGGGACCGATTTCAAATCTTTTCCGTCTCCTGAGGGGGAAAAGGTGTTGTCGTGCCCTCTTCACGACTGTTGTGGTGTGTTTGGACCATGATTTGGAAGGTAACACTTTACATCATTTGTTGGTGATGTGGACACCAGGGAACTTCAAATTCTTGACCCGCTCCACTACAGCCCCGTCGATGTGAATGGGAGATGTGTTGTTGCCTACCCTTACCACCTGGGGGCGGCCTGTCAGGAAGTCCAGGATCCAGTTGCAGAGAGAGGTGTTTAGTCCCAGGGTCCTTAGCTTAGTGATGAGCTTTGTGGGAACTATGGTGTTGAACACTGAGCTGTAGTCAATGAACAACATTTGCACATAGGTGTTCCTTTTCTCCAGGTGGGAAAGGGCGGTGTGGAGTGCGATTGAGATTGCGTCATCTGTGGATCTGTTGGGGCTGTACGCGAATTGGAGTGGGTCTAGGATTTCCGGGATGATGGTGTTGATGTGAGCCATGACCAGCCTTTCAAAACAATTCATGGCTATCGACGTGAGTGCTACAGGGCAGTAGTCATTTAGGCAGATAACCTTCACATTCTTGGGCACTATGGTGGTCTGCTTCAAACATGTAGGTATTACAGACTCGGTCAGGGAGAGGTTGAAAATGTCAGTGAAGACACTTGCCAGTTGGTCTGTGCATGCTCTGAGTACACGTCATGGTAATCCGTCTGGCCCCCTGGCCTTTCGATGTGAGCAAGACCTGTTTAAGGGTCTTGCTCACATCGGCTATGGACAACGTGATCACACAGTTGTCCAGAACAGCTGGTGCTCTCATGCATGCTTCAGTGTTGCTTGCCTTGAAGCGAGCATAAAAGGCTTTTAGCTAGTCTGGTAGGCTCGTGTCACTGGGCAGCTCGTGGCTGGGTTTCCCTTTGTAGTCCGTAATAGTTTGCAATCTCTGCCACATCCAACAAGCATCAGAGCCGGTGTAGTAGCATTCAATCTTAGTCCTGTATTCACGATTTGCCTGTTTGATGGTTCGTCTGAGGGCAAAGCAGGATTTCTCATAAGCGTCTGGATTAGTGTCCCGCTCCTTGAAAGCAGCAGCTTTAGCCTTTAGCTCATGGGGATGTTGTCTGTAATCCATGGCTTTTGGTTGGGATATGTATGTACTGACACTGTGGGGACGACGTCGTTGATGCACTTATTGAGGAATCCGGTGACTGAGATGGTATACTCCTCAATGCCATTGGATGAATCCCGGAACATATTCCAGTCTGTGCTAGCAAAACAGTCCTGTAGCGTAGCATCTGCATCATCTGACCACTTCTGTATTGAGCAAGTCACTGGTACTTCCTGCTTTAGGTTTTGCTTGTAAGCAGGAATCAGGAGGATAGAATTATGGTCAGATTTGCCAAATGGGGCGAGGCAGAGCTTTGTATACGTCTCTGTGTGTGGAGTAAAGGTGGTCTAGAGTATTTTTTCCTCGGATTGCACATGTGACATAATGGTAGAAATGAGGTAAAACGGATTTAAGATTGCCTACATTAAAGTCCCCGGCCACTAGGAGCGCCACTTCTAGATGAGCATTTTCTTGTTTGCTTATAGCCTTATACAGTTTGTTGAGTGCGTCTTAGTGCCAGCATTGGTTTGTTGTGGTAAATAGATAGCTACGGAAAATATAGATGAAAACTCTCTTGGTAGATAGTGTGGTCTACAGCTTATCATTAGGTACTCTCCCTCAGGCGAGCAATACCTTGAGACTTCTTTAACCACCCCATTTTACCAGACGTATCTGTTCTATCCTGACGATGCATGGAAAACCCAACCCTGTATAAAATCTGTGTCGTGGTCCAGCCACGACTCGGTGAAACATAAGATATTACAGTTTTTAATGTCCCGTTGGTAGGATAGTCTCGAGCGGAGATTATCCCGTTTATTTTCCAGTGACTGCATGTTGGACAACAGAATGGATGGTAGAGGCGGGTTAATCACTCGCCGACAAATTTTCACAAGGCACCCCGATTTCCGCCCCCTGTATTTCCGTCTTTTCTTCACGCGAATGACAGGGATTTGGGCCCGGTATCGGAGAAGCAGTATATCCTTCGCGTCAGACTTATTAAAGAAAAAATCTTCGTCCAGTTCAAGTTAGGAAATCACTGTTCTGATATCCAGAAGCTCTTTTCAGTCATAAGAGACGTTAGCAGCAACATTATGTGCAAAATAAGTTACAAACAACGCGAAAAAACACACAAAATAGCACAGTTGGTTAGAAGCCTGTAAAATGGCAGCCATCCCCTCCGGCGCCATTCCCATGATGATGGTTTTGTAATCGTGCATGGCCATACAGTCTTGGGTGAACAGGGAGTACAGGAGGGGACTAAGCATGCACCTCTGAGGGTTCCCCGTGTTGAGGATCAGTGTGGCAGATGTGTTGTTGCCTACCCTTACCACCTGGGATCATCCTTGTAACATCAGGTGAATGTGTTTTGTACCCTAAAATAAATATTGTAGAATCATCCACATAACTGGACAGTTTTGGTGTTTTGGGAACATATATTTTGTGATGTACCCACAATGATCCCACCAGACTGTTCCCACAACCTAATGAAACAATCTGGGAACCTTTAACGAACAGATTAAATGTGTTGTAGGAATGCTCTCGCAACATCAGGCAAATGTTAAACATTCATCACCATGAATGGACCGTTTTTATGTAACAAGAACATTTGCAACAACCTAACGAATGTTCTGGGAACTTTCACAGAACCAATTTTGGTTTGCTGGGAAAACATTACTGGTACACTGTGTTATTACATTACCTGGAAGCCTAATGAGAACTACTGGGGAATGTTCTGTGATGATTGTTACAGGTGTTGTGCACAAAATATATGAATGTTAGGAGAATATTCCAACGATAATTCATTTAAAATATTATTGAAAAATAAAATATTTTGTTGTCAAAAGGGATGTTATCATCCTACTGTTAGATAAAACCCTAACTAGAACTTAATGGGAATCTTAGCTAATGTTCTGGGAATGTTCCCGGTTTGCTGGGACCCTTCTAGACATTGCCCTTGAGGGCAACCATATATAATTACTGTATGTTTAAAACTATCATGTCGATCTCATGGACTGTCAGTCATTTCATCCGTCTATGAATTTCAGCACGGTTATATTTCCAGATTGTGGCTTTAGGCCTAAACGTACATCTACAGGCCGTCCATCCTCCACCCGGGTTGTAATCAGTGTATATCCGCTGGGGTCGATTTCATCCTTCTCGTCTGTCAGCCTCCTCTCTATTAGTTTACAGTCCATGTAAACGGAGACGATGCTGCTCTGGACCGCCACACCCAGCTTGTGCCACTGGCGGTCAAACAGGGTGTGCAGGTCTCGGCTCTTAAAGGTGTAGTGGAGGCTGTTCTTCAGAAGGCCCCGGGCTGAGAACTCCACTGCTCGTTTAGCACCGTCCAACACTACAGACACCTGAAGGTAGAGCCGGAGGAGATTGTAAGACATTATATCGTCTCATAACAAGTTATAAAGCTTTATACCTGCCGGTAAAGTGTTACCTTCCATTCATTACCATCAGGGTCATACAGGCATCAGTCATGGCATGAAAACGTTGATCAATGAACCAATGGTTAACCAACCGACAGACCGACCTACTGACCACACGGCCAACCGACTTGACTGACCTACCGGCCAACCGACCTACCAGCCAACCAGCCGATGGACCGACCGACCTGCCGGGCGAACTGGCAGAGTGAGTGAGCGATCGACTGATCAGTCAATCAACCAACCAATAAATCAATATAGATCCAAACCCACTTCAATGCTATACATCCAGACATCATGAATATCCTTATAGTGGACACTCTGACCTACCTGGGTACCTCCCGTCTGGTCGAATATCTGCCACAGATACCAGCGGTCTTTCTTTGTGGTTTTCCTCAGCCGGAAGGTGGTCACTAGAGAGTATTCACTGGACAGACCATTGGGGAACACCAATCTGAAAGACAAAATGTACCTTGTTCGAGCTGCATATTGTCAAATTGAATCGCAAAACTATATGAAACTTAACAATGGGCCTAACAGTCAAAACATTGTTTCAGAACTTTCAGTCTTGGTTGGAAGAGCATTAATAGCTAACGTATAATATTTGACCCATAAAATTATCATTTGCTAAATGGACTGTCAAAAATAAATATTCAAAATGAATATGAATAATCATGCTGGATATCTTATAGCTTTCTATGACTGTGTAGTAAGCAAACCAATCAACTTGAATCACTTGACAACGTTCTTCTATAGCCCCCTAGTGCACAATGGCCGCTTACATAAAAAGCTAGAGTTTTATGCCAAACATGATTCATCCAGACAGATTACATTTATTTCAGCATCCCTGTCATTCCAAATCGAATAATAATTTATTCAAACTTCAATTCAATTCCTCTTACTTCACAAACAGGTCTGGACTAGAAAACACAAGACCGTGGCTGACTACAGTATATAGCTTAGAAAGAAAACATTGTTATAAAGAGAAAAATGTAAAAAGGTAAGAAAGAAGAAAAGACAATAGGTTTGTTAACCCAGACGTTCCAGTTCAACTGATACACCGTGTTGGCAGAACATCTCCAGCACATTGTGAAGACTGAATGTAATGGGGATGGTACCACCAAAATAGACCTCATTCATTATAGAAACACTAACACTATTCCTCTTCCATATCTTCACTGATACTTCTCCTATTTCCATCCTGTTGAATAAACACTTTAACCCCTCAAACTGAGCCTGGGACTCACGTTCAGATTAGACTATTGTAATGCATTAACAGCTAAAAGTGAAGCACCAGAAACACAATCATTCAGGTTTAGCTTAAATCACAATGATGCAATGATAAGGCCATTCAAAGACATGAGGAGAGAGAAAGAGAGAGAGAAGGAGGGAGCAACAGAGAGAGCGGGATACAGACAGAGAGAGAGAGATCAAGGAAGGGAGGGAGAGAGAGAGTGGTGGGAAGGAAAGAGAGAGAGGGGGTCTGGGGAGCGAGAGAGAGAGGAGAAGAGAGAGACGGGAAGAATGAGAGAGGGGGAGAGCGATAGAGGTGGGGGGAGATAGAGAGAGAGAGGAGAGAGGAGAGAGAGAGAGGTGACAAAAGAGTAAGAGAGAGACTAAGCTCACTTCAGATAGGCTGAAATGAGTTCTCCTCTTCATAGATCATGTCCTATTCTCCCAGAGCCATACCCCTCCTGCCTTGTGTGTCCCTTGAATTCTCACAGAACATTGACACAGCATATGATTAAAATATATATGCAGCGAGGTTAAAGCCACAGAAAGATCAAATGCTTTCTGAGGGTAGGCGAGAGAAAGAGAGAGACTGGGAAGGTGAATCGTCGCCTTGGGGCAAAAAGAGAACATTTATATTGCAATTCAATGGAGAGAGACGAGCAGGACTATTCATAAAAATAGAGGTTTATTCCCTGAGATTCCACCTAAAGAAATTATTTGGAATTCCTGCATAAAACAGCAGAGATGCCATCTGGGCACATAATTCCACGTCTATTCCACGTTGGTGAAAACAATACTGATTCAACCAATGTGTTCCCAGTGGGATAGTTATGTCTCCAGAATAAGGAGAGAGATACATTAAAGGAATTAGACTAATTCGACCAAGAGAGGGGACTAAAACATGTACTTTTCATTTCCATCGAACCTTTAATATCACAGGTTAGGTCTCACTGAGCTGCAATCTGTTCTACCGGGAAGAGCTGTTCTTCAGGGTACTGTGCCTTGCAAACCTTGGATTTGGTTTGTGAACAGCGTTTGCTTTTCCCCCCAAACACATTTAAAGTCCTCTCCTTTCTGAGTGCCAGTCCAGTGGTGCCTATCTATGAATCCTCTGAGGTCAAAACTAGGACCCTTCGTTTTAACTTCTGGTCTAGAAGTGCTTCATTTGATGAATATTGCTAATTCACCCACAGAAAGATTGTCCGTTAAAAACATTGATTTAAAAAAAAATACTCTCTTACTGCTGTGGGGTTGTGGGGAGAAATAAGATACCACTTTAGTGACAAAACTTTCTGAAAACTATTTTATTTGCCCTCTTCTTTCACTCTTTGACAAAGTGAGTCTGACAGAAATCTAATCATGGATGCCAAAATGACATCGTCAGCTCGTGTTCAAGAAACACAAACAAGAAGCACAACCAGATGAAGCTCGGAAGGGATATGTTACCTAGGTGATGCAGAGACTATGAATATGTTACCTCGGTGATGCATAGACTATGAATATGCAAACAATCAAAGAAAGTGTGAATGCAAGCACTTTCTTTCAGACTCTAAAGTGTGTGGGTGGAATAGAGAGAGAGAACAAAGAATAGAAAGAGAGAACAGAGAGAGCGAGAGAATAACCCCAGTTGGAAACAATGAATTTGCAATTTCACTGACGTGTTCATTGGTATCATGAGACAGAATATTGAGAGAGATAAAAAGAAAGTTAAAAAGAAAGATAGAAATTGTACTTACATTACAGGGTAGAATTCAGTAACACACTGAGACTTACATTACAGGGTAGAATACAGTAACACACTGAGACTTACATTACAGGGTAGAATACAGTAACACACTGAGACTTACATTACAGGATAAAATACAGTAACACACTGAGACTTACATTATAGGATAGAATACAGTAACACACTGATACTTACATTATAGGATAGAATACAGTAACACACTGAGACTTACATTATAGGATAGAATACAGTAACACACTGATACTTACATTATAGGATAGAATACAGTAACACACTGAGACTTACATTACAGGGTAGAATACAGTAACACACTGAGACTTACATTATAGGATAGAATACAGTAACACACTGAGACTTACATTATAGGGTAGAATACAGTAACACACTGAGACTTACATTACATGGTAGAATACAGTAACACACTGAGACTGACATTACAGGATAAAATACAGTAACACATTGAGACTTATATTACAGGGTAGATTACAGTAACACAATGAGACGTATATTACAGGGTAGAATACAGTAAAACATTGAGACTTATATTACAGGGTAGAATACAGTAACACACTGAGACTTACATTACAGGGTAGAATACAGTAACACATTGAGACTTACATTAGAGGGTAGAATACAGTAACACATTGAGACTTATATTACAGGGTAGAGTACAGTAACACACATACTCATATTACAGGATATAATACAATAACATTCTGAGACTTACATTACAGGATAGAGTACAGTAATACACATACTTACATTACAGGGTAGAATACAGTAACACATTGAGACGTACATTACAGGATAGAGTACAGTAACACACATCCTTACATTACAGGGTAGAATACAGTAACACACTGAGACTTACATTACAGGGTAGAATACAGTAACACACTGAGACTTACATTACAGGATAGAGTACAGTAACACACATACTTACATTACAGGGTAGAATACAGTAACACACTGAGACTTACATTACAGGGTAGAATACAGTAACATTCTGAGACTTACATTACAGGATAGAGTACAGTAACACACATACTTACATTACAGGGTAGAATACAGTAACACACTGAGACTTACATTACAGGGTAGAATACAGTAACACACTGAGACGTATATTACAGGGTAGAATACAGTAACACACTGAGACTTATATTACAGGGTAGAATACAGTAACACACTGAGACTTACATTATAGGATAGAATACAGTAACACACTGAGACTTATATTATAGGATAGAATACAATAACACACATACTTATATTACAGGATAGAATACAGTAACATTCTGAGACTTACATTACAGGCTTGAGTACAGTAACATAAATACTTATATTATAGGATAGAATACAGTAACACACATACTTATATTACAGGATAGAATACAGTAACATTCTGAGACTTACATTACAGGCTTGAGTACAGTAGCACACACACTTATATTATAGGATAGAATACAGTAACACACTGATACTTACATTATAGGATAGAATACAGTAACACACTGAGACTTACATTACAGGGTAGAATACAGTAACACACTGAGACTTACATTATAGGATAGAATACAGTAACACACTGAGACTTACATTATAGGGTAGAATACAGTAACACACTGAGACTTACATTACATGGTAGAATACAGTAACACACTGAGACTGACATTACAGGATAAAATACAGTAACACTTTGAGACTTATATTACAGGGTAGATTACAGTAACACAATGAGACGTATATTACAGGGTAGAATACAGTAAAACATTGAGACTTATATTACAGGGTAGAATACAGTAACACACTGAGACTTACATTACAGGGTAGAATACAGTAACACATTGAGACTTACATTAGAGGGTAGAATACAGTAACACATTGAGACTTATATTACAGGGTAGAGTACAGTAACACACATACTCATATTACAGGATATAATACAATAACATTCTGAGACTTACATTACAGGATAGAGTACAGTAATACACATACTTACATTACAGGGTAGAATACAGTAACACATTGAGACGTACATTACAGGATAGAGTACAGTAACACACATCCTTACATTACAGGGTAGAATACAGTAACACACTGAGACTTACATTACAGGGTAGAATACAGTAACACACTGAGACTTACATTACAGGATAGAGTACAGTAACACACATACTTACATTACAGGGTAGAATACAGTAACACACTGAGACTTACATTACAGGGTAGAATACAGTAACATTCTGAGACTTACATTACAGGATAGAGTACAGTAACACACATACTTACATTACAGGGTAGAATACAGTAACACACTGAGACTTACATTACAGGGTAGAATACAGTAACACACTGAGACGTATATTACAGGGTAGAATACAGTAACACACTGAGACTTATATTACAGGGTAGAATACAGTAACACACTGAGACTTACATTATAGGATAGAATACAGTAACACACTGAGACTTATATTATAGGATAGAATACAATAACACACATACTTATATTACAGGATAGAATACAGTAACATTCTGAGACTTACATTACAGGCTTGAGTACAGTAACATAAATACTTATATTATAGGATAGAATACAGTAACACACATACTTATATTACAGGATAGAATACAGTAACATTCTGAGACTTACATTACAGGCTTGAGTACAGTAGCACACACACTTATATTATAGGATAGAATACAGTAACATTCTGAGACTTACATTACAGGCTGGAATACAGCAACACACATACTTATATTATAGGATAGAATACAGTAACATTCTGAGACTTACATTACAGGCTAGAATACAGTAACACACATACTTATATTATAGGATAGAATACAGTAACATTCTGAGACTTACATTACAGGCTAGAATACAGTAACACACAGATATAGAAATGCAACACCTCCAAACACACTCATGAATAGACAACAACACAACCATCCAGCAGCAACATCCATAACTGACATAGCACCAACATACAAAATAGTGTGTGCACCACAGACAGACAGCACCACAGACAGACAGCACCACAGACCGACAGCACCACAGACAGAGAGCACCACAGACAGACAGCCCCACAGACAGACAGCACCACAGACAGACAGCACCACAGACAGACAGCAGCCCAGACAGACAGCACCACAGACAGAGAGCACCACAGACAGACAGCCCCACAGACAGACAGCAGCCCAGACAGACAGCACCACAGACAGAGAGCACCACAGGCAGACAGACAGCACCACAGACAGACAGCACCACAGACAGACAGCACCACAGACAGACAACACCACAGACAGACAGCACCACAGGCAGACAGACAGCACCACAGACAGACAGCACCACAGACAGACAGCACCACAGACAGCCAGCACCACAGGCAGACAGACAGCACCACAGACAGACAGCACCACAGACAGAGAGCACCACAGCCAGACAGCACCACAGACAGACAGCACCACAGACAGAGAGCACCACAGCCAGACAGCACCACAGACAGACAGCACCACAGACAGACAGCACCACAGGCAGACAGACAGCACAACATGTTTTTATTTTATTTCACCATTATTTAACCAGGTAGGCAAGTTGAGAACAAGTTCTCATTTACAATTGCGACCTGGCCAAGATAAAGCAAAGCAGTTTGACACATACAACAACACAGAGTTACACATGGAGTAAAACAAACATACAATCAATAATACAGTAGAAAAATAAGTCTATATACAATGTGAGCAAATGAGGTGAGATAAGGGAGGTAAAGGCAAAAAAAGGCCATGGTGGCGAAGTAAATACAATATTGCAAGTAAAACACTGGAATGGTAGATTTGCAGTGGAAGAATGTGCAAAGTAGAAATAGAAATAATGGGGTACAAAGGAGCAAAATAAATAAATACAGTAGGGGAAGAGGTAGTTGTTTGGGCTAAATTATAGATGGGCTAACATACAGGCAGACAGACAGCACAACATACAGGCAGACAGACAGACAGCACCACAGACAGACAGACAGCACAACATACAGGCAGACAGAGAGCATCACAGGCACCACCACAGACATACAGACAGACAGACAGCACCACAGACAGACATACAGCATCACAGACACCACAGCATCACAGCATCACAGTCTGTCTGTCTGTCTGTCTGTCTGTCTGTCTGTCTGTCTGTCTGTCTGTCTGTCTGTCTGTCTGTCTGTCTGTCTGTCTGTCTGTCTGTCTGTCTGTCTGTCTGTCTGTCTGTCTGTCTGTCTGTCTGTCTCTTTCCTCCTCTTCCCCTCCCCTCCCTCTCTCACTCTCCCCTTCTCTCTCTGTTTCTCTGCCTTCCTTCACTATGATCTCCATCCAACAGGTTCAGGCACAGCAGGCCAGCCCAGGCCATAGAGGAGGAAGAGGATATACAGGGACTGGCTGGAGAAACATGTTGCCTCAGTGATTCCTCTCACTGACCAGAGAGGACAGGACAGTGTGTGTGAGTGTGTGTGTTTACAGTTGTGTACTGCACTGTAAAACACAAAGAATATCCTGTGTCTTGTCTTCCCCAGGAGGATGACAGGTCAGGTTGTTCTTTAGCAAAGCCAAAACCATACGGATGGAACAATGGATATTGTGAAAAGCACTGGTCTTCCTAAACCAGCTGGGGAAACCGTCCCACTGCTGCCACTAAATGTGTGGTGTATCGTCCATCCATCTCATATACATCTCGTTGTTACACACTTTAATTTGATAAGATCCTTTATAATGTGCATACTGCTTATCATTCCAGTTCTACAGATGATTCCAAATGAGTCTCTGCAGTAAAAACCAAACAGGTATGTCAGTTACATTTGAGTCATTTAGCAGACACTCTTAACCAGAGAGACTTACAGTAGCAAGTGCATACATTTTCATCCATACTGGTCACCCGTGGGATTCTAAAACCCAACCCTGGCATTGCAAGCACCACGCTCTACCAACTGAGCCACACAGGACTGTCACGTAGCAGAGCAAGTAGAAGTGAAGAAGAGTATAGAGTATATATACCACGGTAGAATCATATACCTGTATATACACCACGGTAGCATCATATACCTGTATATATACCACAGTAGAATCATATACCTGTATATAAACCACGGTAGAATCATATACCTGTATATATACCACGGTAGAATCATATACCTGTATATATACCACGGTAGAATCATATACCTGTATATATACCACGGTAGATTCATATACCTGTATATATACCACGGTAGAATAGTATACCTGTATATATACCACGGTAGCATCATATACCTGTATATATATACCAAGGTAGAATCATATACCTGTATATACACCACGGTAGCATCATATACCTGTATATATACCACGGTAGAATAGTATACCTGTATATACACCACGGTAGAATCATATACCTGTATATACACCACGGTAGCATGATATACCTGTATATACACCACGGTAGCATCATATACCTGTATATACACCACGGTAGAATCATATACCTGTATATATACCACGGTAGCAACATATACCTGTATATATACCACGGTAGCATCATATACCTGTATATACACCACGGTAGCACCATATACCTGTATATATACCACGGTAGCATCATATACCTGTATATATATACCAAGGTAGAATCATATACCTGTATATACACCACGGTAGCATCATATACCTGTATATATACCACGGTAGAATAGTATACCTGTATATACACCACGGTAGAATCATATACCTGTATATACACCACGGTAGCATGATATACCTGTATATACACCACGGTAGCATCATATACCTGTATATACACCACGGTAGAATCATATACCTGTATATATACCACGGTAGCATCATATACCTGTATATACACCACGGTAGCATCATATACCTGTACATATACCACGGTAGCATCATATACCTGTATATATACCACGGTAGCATCATATACCTGTATATACACCACGGTAGCATCATATACCTGTATATACACCACGGTAGCATCATATACCTGTATATACACCACGGTAGCAACATATACCTGTATATATACCACGGTAGCATCATATACCTGTATATACACCACGGTAGCACCATATACCTGTATATATACCACGGTAGCATCATACACCTGTATATATACCACGGTAGCATCATATACCTGTATATACACCACGGTAGAATCATATACCTGTATATATACCACGGTAGCATCATATACCTGTATATACACCACGGTAGAATCATATACCTGTATATACACCACGGTAGCATCATATACCTGTATATATACCAAGGTAGCACCATATACCTGTATATATACCACGGTAGCAACATATACCTGTATATATACCACGGTAGCATCATATACCTGTATATACACCACGGTAGCACCATATACCTGTATATATACCACGGTAGCATCATACACCTGTATATATACCACGGTAGCATCATATACCTGTATATATACCACGGTAGCATCATATACCTGTATATATACCACGGTAGCATCATATACCTGTATATATATACCAAGGTAGCATCATATACCTGTATATACACCACGGTAGCATCATATACCTGTATATATACCACGGTAGAATAGTATACCTGTATATACACCACGGTAGCATCATATACCTGTATATACACCACTGTAGCATGATATACCTGTATATACACCACGGTAGAATCATATACCTGTATATATACCACGGTAGCATCATATACCTGTATATACACCACGGTAGCATCATATACCTGTACATATACCACGGTAGCATCATATACCTGTATATATACCACGGTAGCATCATATACCTGTATATACACCACGGTAGCATCATATACCTGTATATACACCACGGTAGAATCATATACCTGTATATATACCACGGTAGCATCATATACCTGTATATACACCACGGTAGCATCATATACCTGTATATACACCACGGTAGCATCATATACCTGTATATATACCACGGTAGCATCATATACCTGTATATACACCACGGTAGAATCATATACCTGTATATACACCACGGTAGCATCATATACCTGTATATATACCACGGTAGCATCATATACCTGTATATATACCACGGTAGCACCATATACCTGTATATATACCACGGTAGCAACATATACCTGTATATATACCACGGTAGCATCATATACCTGTATATATACCACGGTAGCATCATATACCTGTATATACACCACGGTAGCACCATATACCTGTATATATACCACGGTAGCATCATACACCTGTATATATACCACGGTAGCACCATATACCTGTATATATACCACGGTAGCAACATATACCTGTATATATACCACGGTAGCACCATATACCTGTATATATACCACGGTAGCACCATATACCTGTATATATACCATGGTAGCACCATATACCTGTATATATACCACGGTAGCATCATATACCTGTATATATACCACGGTAGCATCATACACCTGTATATATACCACGGTAGCACCATATACCTGTATATATACCACGGTAGCAACATATACCTGTATATATACCACGGTAGCACCATATACCTGTATATATACCACGGTAGCACCATATACCTGTATATATACCATGGTAGCACCATATACCTGTATATATACCACGGTAGCATCATATACCTGTATATATACCACGGTAGCATCATATACCTGTATAGGGCTATCTTTACCCTTGAGTAAAAAAATTGTCCTCCCTCAAATCAGAATGTATATCAATATTCTGTACAAATTATTCTACACGTCTCGCAGTAGCAGATTCCATCTCGGTTTACCCTTGTTAGCCAAAGCAAAAGGAATTATCTGTGTAGGCTGGATCAGGGTTCACCCCATGTAATTTCTTTCTCCCTACCTCTTTCCCTCTCCCTCCCTCTCTTTTTTCTTCCTCTCTCCCTCCCTCTCTCTCTTTCTTCATCTCTCTTTCTGCTATCTCTCTCTGGTATCTCTCTCTCTCTTTCTGGTCTCTCTCTCTCTTTCTGGTCTCTCTCTCTCTTTCTGGTCTCCCTCTCTCTGGTCTCTCTCTCTGGTCTCTCTCTCTCTCTTTATGGTCTCCCTCTTTCTGGTCTCTCTCTTTCGGGTCTCTCTCTCTCTATCTCTCGCTCTCTGGTCTCTCTCACTCTCTCTTTCTGGTCTCTCTCTCTCTCTCTCTCTGGTATCTCTTTCTGTCTCTCTCTGGTCTCTCTCTCTCTCTCTTTCTGCTATCTCTCTCTGGTCTCTCTCTCTCTTTCTGGTCTCTCTCTCCCTCGATGACACGATATGTCATCCTGCATTGAGCAGGGGTGAAAACACAGTTTATTCCACATATCAGCTGAACAGGAGGCAGCAAACCTACACCCTGAGAAAATATTTGTTTGCTGCAACGGAAATCCGATATCATCCTGGCTTGTTTTCAAATCTCAGGCCAGTCCAGGCGGTCTATGCCATGTGGAGGACTGATTTATGTGAGTGAGTTTGTCCATTTAATAGGTGGATAAACTCTCTAAACAACTCTGTGAATGTTGTGCAGTATGTCTCTCCTTCAGAGTCTACAGAGATCCATTGGAACAAGCTGGGCAAACAGAACCAAATCAGGTGGTTCGTTTGATGTATATTCTCTCATGATAGACTATAAACACGGGCACGTCCATGACCACACCTCTGGTTCTCACATAATACAAACCACCAACATTTATTTATCTTTGATTTACAGTAGCTCAGGTAAAGCACAATGCATCCATTAGTATAACCACTAGTACACTTAATATAGTAAAAGTCCATTAGTACATTCATGTAAGCCTACTCTTGTGTCTCTATAGTATATCTCCTAAAGCCAGAGCCTGTTCCAATAAAGTGTTCAGTCACACAGCCTCTACTCTGACTGGCAATTCCAATTATCTCAAGTAAAGAACACTACGCAGCCATTAGCTTGATCATTAGTACACAACCTACAGATGTTGGATCTTAATTTGATCACCCTGTTGCAGGAGAACTAGAACGTGTAGTGTATTTGATATTTTAAAAGGATTCTGAAGTTTGAAATTTCCACTTTGAAATTTCAGACTTGATTTTATATCACAAAAATGTATCAACCCCTAAAAAAACATCCCTTCATTATAATCCACAATATAATGATTCAGATGTTCTTGTTGCTGCAGGATTCTTCTCCTGCTGTAGCAAACTGGCTCAAATGAAGATCCTACACCTGTGCTGTACTGTATGCCTTTAAGCCAGAGCTTAATGGAAACCGCTCCAACAGAGCACAGCCACATGGCCTGAGGGATCAGGACTTCAGTCAATTCCAAAACAAAGCAACATGATCACACACTGACTGACAGACTCGTACAGTAACTGGTGTCCAAATAGACCTGGCCAGACTACCCTCTAGTCACACCCAAGATGTCCCAGCAGGCCCAACTCAACTCACTCTGTGTGTCTCCCTCCTCCAGCTATCAGTGAGCAGGTAGTTTCAATGAAAGGAGAGGGAACAGAGGAAACACACAGACTTGCCGATCAGCGACTAGAGAGATAACGCCCATTTCGTGGATACTAGCAATGCTTTGGCGGACAACAAAACTGCTGTCATGCATACTGTTTGAAGGATACACCCATAAGGGGAGATCTGAATGACTCGATCGGTGATTATCTCAACAAGTGCGAGGCCAGTGTAATGAAACTACCCCCCAGTCACACCCAAGTGTCCCCCTGGCCCAGCCTGGCACTACTCACTCTGTTGGCTTGATGAGGGGGCTGCTCCCCAGCCGGAATGATGGCCGCTCCTCTGTCACTGCCCCCTTTCTCAGGAGAAACTTTTCTGTCAGATCAAAACCTGAAAAAAAAGAGACAACAGGATGAGAAGGGCTGGTTTAAACTCAAGAAGTCTGCTTCACTGACATAGATGTATCGTAGTCCTGACCTGGAATAAAAAGGCTTTCTCTGGAGATGATCTGTGCTCAGCATACTGGTACTAGGTATTACAAGGTGTTGTTTTAAACTCCAGTACGGTAATACAACAATATGGATGGAGTCAGGACTTTCTAGATTTACATCAAACTACTGTCCAGTTTGATCCATTTCTATAGTACAATGTAGTTAATTTATGCATAATTACTTCAAAGACAATAGATTTGACCATCAGTGCTCCCTCAAACAAATTGGTGCATGGCACCTCTGTTAGCGCAGGCTCAATTACAGAGTATTTCTGTTCTGTGTTACATAACCTGTGAACATATTCATGTTTTTCACGACACGTCTGAGACAAGAACGTTATTACCCCCCTGGATCAGAGCCAAACAGAGTGAGTGCGTCCTAAATGGCACCATATTCCCAATATAGTGCACTACTTTTGACCAGAGCCCTATGAGCCCTGTTCAAAATTAGTGTACATATTGGGAATAGGGTGCCATTTGGTATGTAACCATTGAGAGAGAGATGGATTTATTTCAATTGAGGGAGGTGTACACCATAACACTGTAATTCTTACCGGTGAATTCTGGCTGTGGACCATTTAAACTGTAGGAAAACCGGTCCTTGTCTACTTTCAATGGAGGACATCTAGAGTTGTCTAGAAAACAGGAATCATATCATCAGCCATACAAGGTTCATATTCATTGAAGTAAAAATTAAGATGCAGACAGCAAACAAGTGCAGAAAACCTTCTCAACACTTCAGTCATCAAAGACTAAAACTTTGAGATCTGAGGTCCGACAGCGAGATTGATGATTTGGCACATAACCATTGGTTGATGTGCACAGCAGGACTGCAATATAGTTAGCCTGTGACGTGACCAGTGTCTTTCCATGTGGATGGGCACTTCAGTCACTCACCACATCAGTGAGAATGTCTTGTTAGCCACCACTATCCACCCATTCACTAGGATTCACCTTGCATCCCAAATGGTACCCTATTCCTTATATAGTGCACTACTTTTGACCAGTGCCCTATGGGGAACAGGGTGCCATTTGGGCCGCAGACTCACACAGCCCAGACAGGGATGTAGAAGTGTTGTTAATTAGAGGTGGTGAAAGAGGCCTAACTCTAACTTTTTCTATGTAGTCATGTTTTCTCTTGGAGACTGGGGCGCGGCTACAGGGTCGTGTAGCAAAACGTTTCACAACGTCGTGCAATGGAAAACACTAACGGGTGTTTCTTATTAGACAAGTTCAAATAATACCACTTCCCAGTTTGTCTTTTTGTGACGGTTTTCTTCAGTTTCGTGCCAACTGAACATGACCCTATACTGTAACTAAAACTGAACATGACCCTATACTGTAACTAAAACTGAACATGACCCTATACTGTAACTAAAACTGCAAACAAATGACTTGCCATGTTCCTGTCTGCAAAATCTGGCCATGATCATCTACTGTGACAACACCAATGTTAGCCCAACGTTATTGGAAGGGCATGCTAGTACTACTCAAAAGTCAACTAAAACGGGTAGCAATAACCTGTAATGCAGTTATCTTTTAGCTATATGTATTTCAAGGGATGTAAACAATAGCATACTGCCTGTTTCAGACGATATCTTGAGCACAACCACATAGCCTAGCCTAGTGCGTGCTATGAAATATAAATTCCAAAAATGTGTGTACCACATAGCTCCCAAAATGTCTTCCCACTGTAAACTAAGCCTAAGGAGAGTGTCTGTGAGATCAAAGTCATCTTGGTGTTGGTGACAGTGTCCTTACATGCCACAGGAGGTTGGTGGCTCATTGGTAGCCTAGCGGTTAGAGTGTTGGGCCAGTAACTGAAAGTCACTATTTCAAATACCCAAGCCGACAAGGGGAAAAATATGCCGATATACCCTTGAGCAAGGCACTGATCCCTAATTTGCTCCAAGGGCGCCATAATACTATGACTGACCCTGTAAAACAACACATTTCACTGGACCTATCTGGTGTATCTGACAATAAAACATATTTTGTTGTTATGGAATGGTGTCTAACTCATCAATCACAGGGTTTCCATGGTTTCCATGTGTTTGATACCATTCCATTCACTCCATTCCAGCCATTATTATGAGCTGTCCTCCCCTCAGCAGCCTCCTGTGTTAGATACATACCTATTCTTTCGTTCACTGCCATTCCAACAGTGCAAGGAATGGTATGTACGATCCAGAGGAAAGCTGCCCATTTTAGCAAGCAACTCATGTCTTCTCTGATGCAAGAGAAAATAGTTCTTCAAAACCTAAAATAAAATACAAGTTAGTTATTCAAATAGTAGGCCTACATCTTACAGTAAAATATGAATGCATTACATACATTTGTTTTGAAATTAATTAAATTAATCAAGTCTGTGAAGTATTAGTAATCTATTACACAGAAAACTGTAAAATGAGATGCGCCTTTTCTACCCCATAACGAAAAGTGTGTACTGAAAACGTAATGTGTGTCGTATCACAGTTGAAAATAACCAATGTTCCGCTGCAGACCTCAACTGAAGGCGTAAGAGCAAGGTGCGAAAGGTCCACTGCAAGAGTTGCTGCGTTATTATGGCGCAATCATATCACCAGGAAAATAGGCTAAACAGTAGAGTCAAACTAGAGTATACCAAACTGAAACAAATAGAATGGGGTCGGCTATGTAGAAATAGTCTAAATTATGAATTTGAACCTGAACATAACTGTCCCGGGTCAGTATGACACAGATCACGTTCATAGTGAGATGAGATCACGCGCATGATGCCAACTGACAAAATACAACTTCGATGGAGAGATGCCAAATTCCTCAAACGTGCCAATCTCACAATTCAAACCAGTGATAATGTCTGTCGGACATTGAAAAGCGCCACAGCTATAACTCAGATTGTTTGGAACTAGCGGACGAGACACTCCGTGATAGTCTATTCCATTTATGCGGTATTCATATTTTGAGAAAGGCTCCTCAATCATTGGATATACTTACCAAATTACGCGTAATTATGCATTCCGTTCACTGCAGCTTAATACGGTTCTTGCGAGCATATGGAAAAACTGCATGCTACACAAGCGTTACATACAGTATAGCCTATTTACACGAACATAACGGAATGTTCCTAAATCATTTCGAGTGACTGAAGGCGTCCCGTAAAGCCAGACAAGTTCCAGAACATGAACTAAAGCTGTGAGCAAAACCACTAAGTGCCAAACTACGACAATGCTAGACGCACTAACTAAGGACCCCTACTTATAAGTTCGTATCGATACATGACATTACAGAGCAGGATTTCAAGCAGACATTATTATTCAACCTGTAAATTATGAATATCAAACCAAACCGGTCTACTTACAATTGGTGAGAAAGTTTCCTCCAGCATAAAAACGCATTAATTCATGAACGTTTATGAACGCATGTTTGGCAAAATAGTCGGTTGCTATTCCAAAGTAGACTTGTAAAGAAATAAAAGTGAGAATGGGATCTCTTACTAGATCCTCGTGTCCTTATTAGTCGCACCGACTGACTGACCCTCCCACTCTCTCATTAGGCTACTGAAATGCATGGAGGACCCCAAGTCCGCCACCGGTGGAGCGTTACATTGGAAACGCTACACAATTTGGATGAGAAAATCATATTTATGCTTATTTAGTGATGAGATTATTGTTGTATGACTGAGAACATCACATACAGTCGGCAGTACATCTTTACTGTGAAAATAAACTGGTGCTCAAATTATGGAATGTAGTAATTCAATTATTTTATTTATTTTTTCTGTTTTCTTTTATCCACATTGTGTTAAATTAGAATTGGGAGCAAAACATTTCCTATGCCAACAATAATGTTCATAATGTATGGATTAAATACTGATGTATTGATCGAGAACATGAACTGGTGATGAAATACAGTACTTTGCAAGCTATAACCTCCAACTCAATGTTGCCTGATAGTCAATATTATGGGTTTTCTTGATGAGTTTGATCACCACCTTGAATTGTACCTGGGCTTTGCTACATAGTTCCATAGGAGTTGGGGTCTATTTTAGTCTCAGACTCAAATGCCACAACAAAATGTTTTGCAATCTCCTTGAGGAGAATCTCCTTATGGTGCTGACGGGCTCATGTAGTTTTACACCAAGTTAGAATGAACCCTATGGTGCTGACGGGCTCATGTAGAGTTTTACACCAAGTTAGAATGAACCCTATGGTGCTGACGGGCTCATGTAGAGTTTTACACCAAGTTAGAATGAACCCTATGGAGCTGACGGGCTCATGTAGAGTTTTACACCAAGTTAGAATGAACCCTATGGAGCTGACGGGCTCATGTAGTTTTACACCAAGTTAGAATGAACCCTATGGAGCTGACGGGCTCATGTAGTTTTACACCAAGTTAGAATGAACCCTATGGAGCTGACGGGCTCATGTAGAGTTTTACACCAAGTTAGAATGAACCCTATGGAGCTGACGGGCTCATGTAGTTTTACACCAAGTTAGAATGAACCCTATGGAGCTGACGGGCTCATGTAGAGTTTTACACCAAGTTAGAATGAACCCTATGGAGCTGACAGGCTCATGTAGTTTTACACCAAGTTAGAATGAACCCTATGGAGCTGACAGACTCATGTAGAGTTTTACACCAAGTTAGAATGAACCCTATGGAGCTGACGGGCTCATGTAGTTTTACACCAAGTTAGAATGAACCCTATGGAGCTGACAGGCTCATGTAGAGTTTTACACCAAGTTAGAATGCACCCTATGGTGCTGACGGGCTCATGTAGAGTTTTACACCAAGTTAGAATGAGCCCTATGGTGCTGACGGGCTCATGTAGTTTTACACCAAGTTAGAATGAACCCTATGGTGCTGACGGGCTCATGTAGTTTTACACCAAGTTAGAATGAACCCTATGGAGCTGACAGGCTCATGTAGAGTTTTACACCAAGTTAGAATGAACCCTATGGTGCTGACGGGCTCATGTAGTTTTACACCAAGTTAGAATGAACCCTATGGTGCTGACGGGCTCATGTAGTTTTACACCAAGTTAGAATGAACCCTATGGTGCTGACGGGCTCATGTAGTTTTACACCAAGTTAGAATGAACCCTATGGAGCTGACGGGCTCATGTAGAGTTTTACACCAAGTTAGAATGAACCCTATGGAGCTGACGGGCTCATGTAGAGTTTTACACCAAGTTAGAATGAACCCTATGGAGCTGACGGGCTCATGTAGTTTTACACCAAGTTAGAATGAACCCTATGGAGCTGACAGGCTCATGTAGAGTTTTACACCAAGTTAGAATGAACCCTATGGTGCTGACGGGCTCATGTAGTTTTACACCAAGTTAGAATGAACCCTATGGAGCTGACAGGCTCATGTAGAGTTTTACACCAAGTTAGAATGAACCCTATGGTGCTGACGGGCTCATGTAGTTTTACACCAAGTTAGAATGAACCCTATGGAGCTGACGGGCTCATGTAGAGTTTTACACCAAGTTAGAATGAACCCTATGGTGCTGACAGGCTCATGTAGAGTTTTACACCAAGTTAGAATGAACCCTATGGAGCTGACGGGCTCATGTAGTTTTACACCAAGTTAGAATGAACCCTATGGAGCTGACGGGCTCATGTAGAGTTTTACACCAAGTTAGAATGAACCCTATGGTGCTGACGGGCTCATGTAGAGTTTTACACCAAGTTAGAATGAACCCTATGGAGCTGACGGGCTCATGTAGTTTTACACCAAGTTAGAATGAACCCTATGGAGCTGACAGACTCATGTAGAGTTTTACACCAAGTTAGAATGAACCCTATGGAGCTGACAGGCTCATGTAGTTTTACACCAAGTTAGAATGAACCCTATGGAGCTGACAGGCTCATGTAGAGTTTTACACCAAGTTAGAATGAACCCTATGGAGCTGACGGGCTCATGTAGTTTTACACCAAGTTAGAATGAACCCTATGGAGCTGACGGGCTCATGTAGTTTTACACCAAGTTAGAATGAACCCTATGGAGCTGACAGACTCATGTAGAGTTTTACACCAAGTTAGAATGAACCCTATGGTGCTGACAGGCTCATGTAGTTTTACACCAAGTTAGAATGAACCCTATGGAGCTGACAGACTCATGTAGAGTTTTACACCAAGTTAGAATGAACCCTATGGTGCTGACGGGCTCATGTAGTTTTACACCAAGTTAGAATGAACCCTATGGAGCTGACAGGCTCATGTAGTTTTACACCAAGTTAGAATGAACCCTATGGAGCTGACAGGCTCATGTAGAGTTTTACACCAAGTTAGAATGAACCCTATGGAGCTGACAGGCTCATGTAGTTTTACACCAAGTTAGAATGAACCCTATGGAGCTGACAGGCTCATGTAGTTTTACACCAAGTTAGAATGAACCCTATGGAGCTGACAGACTCATGTAGAGTTTTACACCAAGTTAGAATGAACCCTATGGTGCTGACGGGCTCATGTAGAGTTTTACACCAAGTTAGAATGAACCCTATGGAGCTGACGGGCTCATGTAGAGTTTTACACCAAGTTAGAATGAACCCTATGGTGCTGACAGGCTCATGTAGAGTTTTACACCAAGTTAGAATGAACCCTATGGAGCTGACGGGCTCATGTAGAGTTTTACACCAAGTTAGAATGAACCCTATGGTGCTGACGGGCTCATGTAGAGTTTTACACCAAGTTAGAATGAACCCTATGGAGCTGACAGGCTCATGTAGTTTTACACCAAGTTAGAATGAACCCTATGGAGCTGACAGACTCATGTAGAGTTTTACACCAAGTTAGAATGAACCCTATGGAGCTGACGGGCTCATGTAGTTTTACACCAAGTTAGAATGAACCCTATGGAGCTGACAGGCTCATGTAGAGTTTTACACCAAGTTAGAATGAACCCTATGGTGCTGACAGGCTCATGTAGAGTTTTACACCAAGTTAGAATGAACCCTATGGAGCTTGAGATGAGTTCATCCAAAATCTTTTCACAAGGAGCATAAGGAATAGTTATTTAAGATATATCTTTAATATATACTGAACAAAAATATAAACGCAACATACAACAATACCAACGATTTTACTGAGTTACAGTTCATATAAGGAAATCATTCAATAGAGGAAAAAAATATTAGGGCTTAATCTATGGACTTCATATAACTGGGCAGGGGCGCAGCCATGGTTGGGCCTGGGAGGGCATAGGCCCACCCACTGGGGAGCCAGGTCCACCCACTGGGGAGCCAGGCCCAGCCAATCAGAATGAGTTTTTCCCCACAAAAAGCCTTTATTACAGACAGAAATACTCCTCAGTTTCATCCGCTGTCCGGGTGGCTGGTCTCAGACGATCCTGGAAGTGAAGAAGCCAGATGTTGAAGTCCTGTGCTGGTGTCGTTACACGTGATCTGCGGTTGTGAGGCCAGTTGGACGAACTGCCAAATTCTCTAAAACGACGTTGGAGGCGGCCCATGGTAGAGAAATTAACATTCACCTATCTGGCAACAGCTCTGGTGGACATTCCTGAAGTCAGCATGCCAATTGCACACTCCCTCAAAACTTGAGATGTCTGTGGCATTGTGTTGTGTGACCAAATTGCACATTTTTGAGTGGCCTTTTATTGTTTCCAGCACAAGGTGCACCTGTGTAATGATCATGCTGTTTAATCAGCTCCTTGATATACCACACATGTCAGTTCGATAGATTATCTTGGAAAAGGAGAAATGCTCACTAGCCAGAATGTAAACAAATGTGTGCCCAAAATTTGAGAGAAATAAGCTTTTTTGGCGTATGGAACATTTCTGGGATCTTTTATTTCAGCTCATGAAACTTGGGAACAACACTTTACATGTTGTGTTTATATTTTTGCTCAGTATAGTTTTAAAGTAATAAGTAGGCCTATCTTTATTCTGAGATATTGTCAGCCTAATAGAAGCAAAGCCCAAGGTGAAGTGGAGTTGAAGTGGAGGGCCAGCAGCGTCACAGTGATAATGGACATCTAGCCTTATTGTAACTTCATGGTTTATTCACAACTGATCTAAGAATGAAGAAAAGCCTGTGATACCTTTTCATCTGCAGTCGCTCCATTGACCCCATACAACTTCAACACATTCTGTAAAAGACATAACGTGTGAGTACAGAGATTATGCTAATTGCATGATAAATATATGATGGAAAAACGACATGGAATTCCTGAAAAATACATTGTTAAATCTAAACTGGTATTTTATTCCTTCTCTCCAGTCTCCACCATAGCTATTGGTAAAGAAGAGATTACATATTCAAAGAGATATTCATATACACTATATATACAAAAGTATGTGGACATGCCATCAAATTAGTGGATTTGGCTATTTCAGCCACACCCGTTGCTGACAGATGTATTAAATGAAGAACATAGCCATGCAATCTCCATAGACAAACATTGGCAGTATAATGGCCTTACTGAAGAGCTCAGTGACTTTCAACGTGGCACTGTCATAGGATGCAACCTTTCCAGAAAGACAGTTCGTAAAATTTGCCCCAGTCAACTCTAAGTGCTGTTATTGTGAAGTGGAAACGTCTAGGAGCAACAATGGCTCAGCCGCGAAGTGGTAGGCCACACAAGCTCACAGAACGGGACCGCCAAGTGCTGAAACACGTAGTGCATAAAAATCGTCCGTCCTCGGTTGCAACACTCATTACCAAGATCGAAACTGCCTCTGGAAGCTGTTCATTGGGAGCTTCATGAAATGGGTTTCCATGGCACACACAAGCCTAAGATCATAAATGTGCAATGCCAAGCGTTGGATGGAGTGATGTAAAGCGCTCCGCCATTGGACTCTGGAGCAGTGGAAATGTGTTCTCTGGAGTGATGAATCACTCTTCACCATCTAGCAGTCCGACGGACAAATCTGGGTTTGGCAGATGCCAGGAGAACGCTACCTACCCCAATGCGTAGTGCCAACTGTAAGGTTTGGTGGAGGAGGAATAATGGTCTGGGGCTGTTTTTCATGGTTCGGGCTAGACCCCTTAGTTCCAGTGAAGTGAAAACTTAACGGTTCAGCATACAATGACATTCTAGACAATTCTGTGCTTCTAACTTTGTGGCAACAGTTTGGTAAAGTCCCTTTCCTGTTTCAGCAAAGCGAGGTCCATACAGAAATGTTTTTTTGAGATCGGTGTGGAAGAACTTGACTGGCCTGCAGAGAGCCCTGACCTCAACCCTATCGAACACATTTGAGATGAATTGGAACGCCGACTGCGAGCCAGGCCTAATCACCCAACATCAGTGCCTGACCTCACTAATGTTCCTGTGGCTGAATGGAAGCAAGTCCCCACAGTAATGTTCCAACAGCTAGTGGAAAGCCTTCCCAGAAGAGTGGAGGCTGTTATAACAACAAAGGGGGAACCAACTCCATATTAATGCCTATGATTTTGGAATGAGATGTTTGACGAGCAGCTGTCCACATACTTTTGGTCATGTAGTATGTATGTTTAAACAGTAATACATGGTTAGAGTAAAAATAGTTTCACGAACTTCAGCAACAGATAAAGAACTCCACCTCCACACAAATAAGTCATGCCATTGAAGTAAACTCTAGCTACCTCCCTTACCTTCCTTGGTACCTCCCTTCTTACCAGCCGCCATTTATGAAGTATTTATATTATTCTAGTCTGTTCTATGCTGTTCTATTCTATTGTGTCCTATTCTGTTCTGTTCCATTCGGTTCTATTTAATTCTATTCTGTTCTGTTCTATTTGGTTCTCTTCAATTCTATTTTGTTCTATTCTGTTCTGTTCTATTCTATTTTGTTCTGTTCTGTTCTATTCTATTATTTTCTATTGTGTTCTATGATATTCTAAACTATTCTGTTCTAGCTGATTTGTTAATTCCTTACTTTCAGTTTCTGTGTGTATGTGTGTTGAATGCTTCATGTTGAATTAAACAAACACTAATCCATTTTATCTAGGGACTCTGATGCCTGACATGTCTTTAAAACAATCAGTAGGCATGGATCTGGGACATCATCCAATCAGTAGGCATGGATCGGGGACATCATCCAATCAGTAGGCATGGATCTGGGACATCATCCAGTCAGTAGAAATGGATCTGGGACATCATCCAATCAGTAGGCATGGATCTGGGACATCATCCAATCAGTATGCATGGATCTGGGACATCATCCAATCAGTAGGAACGGATCTGGGACATCATCCAATCAGTAGGCATGGATCTGGGACATCATCCAATCAGTAGGCATGGATCTGGGACATCATCCAATCAGTAGGCATGGATCTGGGACATCATCCAATCAGTAGGCATGGATCTGGGACATCATCCAATCAGTAGGCATGGATCTGGAACATCATCCAATCAGTAGGCATGGATCTGGGACATCATCCAATCAGTAGGCATGGATCTGGGACATCATCCAATCAGTAGGAATGGATCTGGGACATCATCCAATCAGTAGGCATGGATCTGGGACATCATCCAATCAGTAGGCATGGATCTGAGACATCATCCAATCAGTAGGCATGGATCTGGAACATCATCCAATCAGTAGGCATGGAGCTGGGACATCATCCAATCAGTAGGCATGGATCTGGAACATCATCCAATCAGTAGGCATGGAGCTGGGACATCATCCAATCAGTAGGCATGGATCTGGGACATCATCCAATCAGTAGGCATGGATCTGGGACATCATCCAATCAGTAGGCATGGATCTGGGACATCATCCAATCAGTAGGCATGGATCAGGGACATCATCCAATCAGTAGGCATGGATCTGGGACATCATCCAATCAGTAGGCATGGATCTGGGACATCACTGTGTATGATTAGTTTAATACTTCAAAGAGGCCTGAAAATGGGTGTTTTCTAAGCAAACACATTAGCATGGCTGCATTGTGTGGTGGTCCACCTGCATTTAAGCATTGGTGTACCGTACACTGTGCCTATATGAGCTCTCATTGTGCCTTTCAGGTTATTATTGCCTTGTGGCTGATGTTCAACACCTGCCTTTTAACTGGATATGAAATGCATAGGAACATCTGTATCTATAGATGATGTATTAAATCCTGTATTCTAAAAATATCATACAGTCTGCTTGTATACCCAGTAAAATGTTGTTTAGTCACTCACATGGAAGCTCAACCCGTATTGCCCTGGGCCCTGCATGCGACAAAACAAATGGTTTTAGTGATAAAATGATTTGGTAAAAAGCATACTTTGTCTCAGCAATGCAAATGCAGACATGAGTTATGTTGAGGTCACTGCTGCCTGCCATTGTGCAAAGAGAAAAAGGTAATGGGATAGCCTAACCTCAAAAATCCTAAACAAGATCAATTCATTTTACTGTTGGGGGAGAGTGCCCATACGGACATTTATTGAATAAAAGCTCAATACATAGAAACAAAGATAAAGTAAAGAAGAAAACCGATGCCAGAGATGTTTTGTTAGCTTAGAGTCCACTGTCTCTGTTGTCTGTTTCGATGCAGCCAACTTCAAATGAAGAATGCCGTCAGTGTGCTTAATCAATGCAGTAGAACACAACATTAAATTCAATGTGTGTGTGTGTGTGACAGGTTTCTGCAGTACAGTGGTTCATCAATTCCTTATTCCTGAACCTAATGTCTCCTTTGGAACAATGGTCTTTACTTGAGGAGAATCCTGATAGGTTGATGTTCGTCCTCAAGGAGTCACAATGAACAACCAAGGTTGATATTGTCCTGTCAGGGCTGAGGGATGTCCTAAAATGTACACAGGAAGGGATATTTATAACTTTATGAATACCTCTATGTTAAAGGAATAGTTCATTCAATTCACACATGATATGTTTGTTTCTTTACCTTATATCAGTCTATGGTTTAGTCCAGGACAGAGGGCAATCCACTCTTTGGGTTTCATTCACTTTTCTGTAATGGACACCTGTTAAGAATGAAATCGTGACTTATCATGGAGAACAATTTAAATCTAATGAAAAACATGAGCTGGCGCACACCCAGAGAAAATAATTTTATGTAGAGGTGCTGACTAATAGTGAATAAACTATAAAAATCTACAGTGCCTCGAAAGTATTCACCCCCTTGGGATTTTTCCTATTTTCTTGCCTTACAAACCCAGGTTTAATTCCAGGTTGTATCATTTGATTTACACAACATGCCTAAACAGGTTTCCCTCAAGAATTTCCCTGTATTTAGCGCCTTCCATGATTCCTTCAATTCTTAAGTTTCCCAGTCCCTGCCGATTAAAAAAATCCCCAAAGCACGATGCTGCCACCACCATGCTTCACTTTGGGGATTGTGTTCTCGGGGTGACGAGAGGTGTTGGGTTTGTGCCAAACATAGCGTTTTCCTTGATGGCCAAAAAGCTCCGTTTTAGTCTCATCTGACAGAGTACCTTTTTCCATATGTTTGGGGAGTCTCCCATGCCTTTTGGTGAACACCAAATGTGTTTGCTTATTTTTTTCTTTAAGCAATGGCTTTTTTCTGGCCACTCTTCCGTAAAGCCCAGCTCTGTGGAGTGTACGGCTTAAAGTGGTCCTATGGACAGATACTCCAATCTCTCGGGCTTTGGAGCTTTGCAGCTCCTTCAGGGTTATCTTTGGTCTCTTTGTTGCCTCTGATTAATGCACTCCTTGCCTGGTCCGTGAGTTTTGGTGGGCGGCCCTTTCTTGGCAGGTTTGTTGTGTTGCCATATTCTTTCCATTTTTTAATAATGGATTTAATGGTGCTCCGTGGGATGTTCAAAGTTTAGGATATTTTTTTATAACCCAACCCTGATCTCTACTTCTCCACAACTTTGTCCCTGACCTGTTTGGAGCTCTCCTTGGTCTTCATGGTGTCACTTGCTGTAACGGTTGTCCTCCTCCTCTTCGGAAGAAGAAGAGGAGGAGTAGGGATTGGACCAAAGTGCAGCGTGATACTTTGACATAACGAAGTTTATTAAAGTAAAGACGAAAACCCTTCAACAAACTACAAAATAACAAAACGACATAGACAGACCTGAACATGGAACTTACATAAATACACGAAGAACTCACGAACAGGAATAGACTACATCAAACGAACGAACAAACCGAAACAGTCCCGTGTGGTGCAACATACACAGACACGGAAGACAATCACCCACAAACAAACAGTGTGAACAGCCAACCTTTATATGGTTCTCAATCAGAGGAAACGTCAAACACCTGTCCCTGATTGAGAACCATATAAGGCTAATTACAAGTGACCTAAACATAGAAACACAAAACATAGAATGCCCACCCCAACTCACGCCCTGACCAACTAAACACATACAAAATAACAGAAAACAGGTCAGGAACGTGACACTTGCTTGGTGGTGCCTCTTGCTTAGTGGTGTTGCAGACTCTGGGGCCTTTAAGAACAGGTGTATATATACTGAGAACATGTGACAGATCATGTGCCACTTAGATTGCACACAGGTGGACTTTATTTAACTAATTATGTGACTTCTGAAGGTAATTGGTTGCACCAGATCTTATTTAGGGTGTTCATAGCAAAGGGGGTGAATACATATGCACGCACCACTTTTCTGTTTTTTATATATTAGAATTTTTTGAAACAAGTCATTTTTTACATTTCACTTCACCAATTTGGACTATTTTGTGTATGTCCATTACATGAAATCCAAATAAAAATCCATTTAAATTACAGGTTGTAATGCAACAAAATAGGAAAAACGCCAAGCGAGGTGAATACTTTTGCAAGGCACTGTAGTGGGTAAATCACCAACGTTTCGGCGTCACTGTGCCTTCTTCAGGGTGACAATTTAAATCTAACACAGTTGAATTTTCAAAGCCGAAAATGTCTGTGGGAAAATGTCTGTGGGAAAATGTCTGTCTATCACTTACAGCTTTGAATCAAATCAGTGCTCTAACGTTGTAACCTCATCTAGCATTTGACCCCTAGTGTAGCTAGCAACCGACATTCATTTAGTTTAATGTGTCAGAAGTCATTATCAGATCGTGTATCTCTCCATCGTGATCGTTTTCCCACGGAGCACTGGAGGTGGCTGATCTCTATAGAAACTGTTGGAACGATGTTCAAGATGGCTGTCAGTTAGGTAAGATGATGCAAAGAGCAAAGCTCTGCGTGACTGACATTAAAAACAACATGTGTCTCTGTGCTGTTCATCTGTCTTCCCAAGAACTAACGGTACGTAAGCCTTGTCTGAGCCGGAATGGACCGCAGGGCAGGAGCCTGTCTCCTGTTTCTGTAGCATTACGCAGCTTGGACAAGACACTAATAATAACACAGGTGGAAAAACCCTGTCAATAAACTGATACAACTGCTAAAAGATTGGAACTACTTTAGGCAGAGCTTGTTGTGAATCACTGATTGTATAACTCACTCTTAACTCTCATTGAACCTAATTCTGAATTAAAAGGTCTCCAAAAGGGTTAATATTTGATTTGACAGTTAGCAGTTACATTCACCTCAATGAACTGTACATGTTTTGTCTGGGTTAGAAATCCTATGACAATAAACAACGTCTTATTTTCCTGGAACTTTCCTGCTGGGATGCAGCTATGCAGCAGTGTCCAACTTCAACAAGCTCATCAAATATGAAATGTATGATGGAAAGTGGGCTCTGCATTATTCAAGAGGGCCATCACATGCCTTCTCCAATTTCAAGTCTATTTCACTTGTCCTCTCCATTTTGACTGCTTATTTACCAATTCCATTCAGGTCTATACTCTTAGAAAAGAGGGTTCCAAAATGGTTATTTGGCTGTCTCCATAGGAGAACCCTTTTTGGTTCCAGGTAGAACTCTTTTGGGTCCCATGTAGAACCCTACGTGAAAAGGGTTTTACATGAAATCGAGAAGGGTTCTACCTGGAACCAAAAAGGGTTCTTCAAAGGTTTCTCCTATGGGGAGAGACGAACAACCATTTTAGGTTCTAGATGGTCGACACTCTCAGAAAAAAGGTGCTAAAACATAAACGGTATAGTAAAGTAAAATGTAATTGGATAATTGTATTCCTTTCCAGTAAAATAAATAAACAGATACCACAGCTGTTCTGTAACCCAGCAGTGAAGGGCTCCGTCTCAATCATCTCTCCTTCCTCACAAGTGTGCACTTGTTCACTACTTCCCAACAAATCTAAAAGCATTGGATTAGCGGAGACATGGGTGAGCATGAGTTCCCACCATATTTCATATACCACCAGTCATTTCCTTTCAAGCCAGCAAAGGGTAGATAACAAGTGCAGCTTTTGGAGTAAGAAGAGATAATTGGGACTTTGCCATGCAACTGTTACTTTAAATGTTCAACTGTTACTTTAAATGTTCAACTGTTACTTTAAATGTCCAACTGTTACTTTAAATGTCCAACTGTTACTTTAAATGTCCAACTGTTACTTTAAATGTCCAACTGTTACTTTAAATGTTCAACTGTTACTTTAAATGTCCAACTGTTACTTTAAATGTCCAACTGTTACTTTAAATGTCCAACTGCTTCTTTCACAGACTGTAAAGTTTAAAAAGTAACTAACTTACATCAATAATGTTGTACATTTCCATTGACATGCAGCAGACATCCCCATTCAGTCACTCTCATCCTGTTTAATTACTTTTCTCCATTTCTCCGTACGTGCCAAGTCGAGGCTTACAATAAGAATAAAAACGAATGCAATTTGATTTAATGAGCATAATTACTCATGTGAAAGGTGTAAGTTAATAGAATTTCTCGAGGAGATAATGTAAAAGAAGAGAGCTGACATTTTAGTGTCCTCTTACCAGCATGGAGGATATGACCGGAATGATTAACTGTAATGTAGCAGGAGTGATCTCAGACTTTTATCAATCTGAATTATCGCGCAACTGAAGGCAATATACAACTTCTCTGATAGAAAAGTGGCATCGATATTAGTCAGAAACATTTATTCTAGTGTCCAAAAAAAAAGTGTAAATAGTATAATTTTAGTTATAAAGTCAGTCTCGTTCAAAACTGAGTTGTGTAAGTGAGTTCGTCATGACTTAGGTTTTGGGTTAGGTTTTTGATTTCGACAATGCTTACTTGATCACTAGCATAGGATTCACATCTGCACTCTATCCAATCTTACCCAGAACACACAGACAGTGAGATAGACCCGCCCAGCACCGCAGCGGGTCAGACTTTTTACTACACAAGACAACACACCACACATTTTTTTACTTGAGAAATAGTGCACCAAACACCTTAGCTACTGAACATATACAACTAAATCCTCCTCAGCTAAAACTTCAAAAGTAATTACACATTTCTTGAGTTATCTTAAATTCATTCTGACTACTTTGAGGAAGTGACATTGGCTTTGTTCCTATGGTGTCTCATGGGGGACACACATCAATAACTGCCACATCAAACCACACCCCCAAGACTGAAATCAAATGTTTCTTAATGAGCAAGAGAGAAACACATGCAGAGTCGGTACATTCAGTCCAATGATGTATACTGTATAATCCCTGAATTGCCGCTGCTATATATTAGCCAATGAGAGGCTTTGAAACAACCAGCCATATTGGAACTCGATAAGCAGTCCTCGATAAGAATTAATGGAATTCTACAGTATTTCAATTAAATGGTTCAAGAACAAAATGACATGTATTTAAGTATTGTTTTGTTGTAGTGGGGACATTTAAAAAAACATGTTTATCTCCCATAATATAATTTAAAAGGATGCATGAAAGTGTCTGTAATAGAATAAACCGGAAGTTACTTTTCATAGCAGATTAGGAAAACATCTTTGCTAACCCTAACCCTTTTCCTAACCTTAACCTAATTCTCCTCACCTGCTACAAAAGAAAATCACTTCTGTTCATGGCTGTATGGAAGTGGCATGTTTTTAAAGGGATACTACAACATTTTTCAACGTCATATTCATCTCCAGCACCACCACGACATCAACATATGTTAAAATGACGTGTTTCTATGATTTGAGTAAACAAGATAGAGGAAGATAAGTGTTTCCAATGACATCATTGGTGTGCATCATGTCATTTTGACCAGTTGTGAGAAGGCATGGCCTACTAATTGGTTGGTGATATCATTGGAAACATATATTGATTTGTACAAACAATAGAAACGTGCCATTGTCACATATGTTAATGTTGGAGTGGTGCTGGAGATGATGAATATGACATCATAAGGGCCCTAGGGCATAAATTTAGATAGATATCGCCTCATTGTATCTGTCCCATTATGGCGTCTGTGAGAGCATGGGCAGCGCCATTGAGGCCCCTCCATTTTGAAGTAGTCAATTTTCTTCTTCTAGTACCTCTATGAGTTGGCAAACAAACTGAAAGGGTGCACACTGCCACCTAGAGTGTGTTGTTTGAACAGTTATAAAGCCAAGGTTAGCGATTCACTGCCATCTACAGATTCACTGCCATCAACAGATTCACTGTCATCTACAGTTATGGATTGTTTACTCACAAGTATAATTTATTTGCTGATCCTTCCTGGTGAACTGGGTGGAATTATGTGATTCTTCCTCGACCCATAGGAAGTCCCACCCAGTTGACTACTTCAACATGGTGAAAGTCCTCAATGGCGCTGCCCATACTACAACAGGCGTTTGAGTCCTATATCAATCTCTGTGGTCTGGGCCTACTGCTTGCCTCCATTTTTTTTCAAACAAACTGACTAATTGTTTGTTACAAAGTACAAACCTGTACAGTATATCTTTTGTTATCCGTAGTCCTAATTGTAAACGACCCAAACTGTTGTTATGGAAGATTTGACACTGTCGATTTTAAAGACGAATGTAAACAAATATGTAAGAGCATCCCCAAATCCTCTCCTGTCCAGATAACAGAGAACGAGGTGGCCTCATGCTTGTCAAATGTTAAGCCACACAAAGCACCAGGCCCAGACGGACTACAAGAGAAAGTACTGAAGTTCTGCGCCGACCAGCTCAAGGGAGTCTTCACACGACTGTTCTCCTCCTGCTGAGCACCTGGACAGTGCCAAACTCCTGGAAGGTGTCGACCATAAGAAGCAGTGGTGTAAAGAACTTAAGTAAAAATACTTTAAAGTACTATTTAAGTAGTTTTTGGGGTATCTGAAATTTACTTTACTATTTACAGTTGAAGTCAGAAGTTTACATATACTTAGGTTGGAGTAATGAGATGAAGATCACTAATGAGATCCAAGGAATGATTTGAAACCACAATTAACATGAATAAGACAAATGATAACGAAGTGAGGTATCACAATGGAGGTATCACAGCTGACTTAGGAAACAATGTGAGCCTTTTCAAGTACGCGGATGACATGGCTCTGGTAGGACTCTTTATAAAAGATGCTACATCAGATGTGGACAGCTATTTTAAACAGACCAATAACCTTCAAGAATGGTGCCGGTCAAGTGCCCTCCACATCAATGTGGAAAAGACAAAGGATCTGATCGCCAATTGAAACAACTTACCAGTGTCCCAACCACTCTCTCTGAACGACCAACCAGTGGAGGTGGTTGAGTGTTTCAGATACTTAGGGACACAAATTGCTAACAACCTGAGTTTTACAGAGAATTCAGACTGTATTTTTTAAAAAGCAAGCCAGTACCTGTTTTTAATTAGGAAATTGAAGGGGTTTGTGGTCAGCCAGGATGTTCTGGAGAGGGTGAACAGCAGCTTGGTGGAGAGCATCCCCACGTTCAATATGACAGTCTGGTATGGTAATCTGAGCGCGAGGAGCAAAACCAAACTGACAAGAATAGTAAACACAGCCAGCAAAGTAATTGGTCGACCACAGGCACATTTGAGCAGTCTGTTCCACAAGACAAACAAAAAGAACACACTGGCTGTCGTTGGCGACTATCTCACCCTCTACCCCTCCGCTTGAGAGACTTCAGAACGCCCATGGCCAAGAAGAATGTGTTCAAACATTCATTTGTTCCTTGTGCTGTTGGACTACGAAATGCAAAGTAAATTGTATCTGTATATGTACATATCTATCTAGTGCAGTTGGGACAGTGGTCGGCTGTGAGTGAATGTATTCATGTCCTCTATGTTGTTAGTGGATGCAACATGATGGACTGACTGGTTTAAATGTGTCTGATGTGAGAATGTGTATGTGATCCTTTTAATGGAAGGTGATTCCAAAGAAAAAATCTCCATCCTGGATGGACAATACATTTTATTTTATTCTATTCTATGTATATCTTATTAACTATGTTATCCCTAGTCCTAATTCAAACATGTATATCTCATTAACTATGTTATCCCTAATCCTAATTCAAACATGTATATCTCATTAACTATGTTATGCCCAGTCCTAATTCAAACATGTATAGCTCATTAACTATGTTATCCCTAATCCTAATATGTATATTTTATTAACTATGTTATGCCCAGTCCTAATTCAAACATGTATAGCTCATTAACTATGTTATGCCTAGTTCTAATTTAAACATGTACAGTTGAAGTAGGAAGTTTACATACACTTAGGTTGGAGTCATTAAAACTCGTTTTTCAACCACTCCACAAATTTCTTGTTAACAAACTATAGTTTTGGCAAGTCGGTTAGGACATCTACTTTGTGCATGACAGATCAGCCAAGACCTCAGAAAAAAAATTGTAGACCTCCACAAGTCTGGTTCATCCTTGGGAGCAATTTCCAAACGCCTGAAGGTACCAGGTTCATTTGTACAAACAATAGTACGCAAGTATAAACACCATGGGACCACACAGCCGTCATACCGCTCAGGAAAGAGATGCTTTCTGTCTACCAGAGATGAACGTACTTTGGTGCGAATAGTGCAAATAAATCCCAGAACAACAGCAAAGGACCTTGTGAAGATGCTGGAGGAAACAGGTACAAAAGTATCTATATCCACAGTAAAATAAGTTCTATATCGACATAACCCGAAAGGCCGCTCAGCAAGAAAGAAGCCACTGCTCCAAAACCGCCATAAAAAAGCCAGACTACGGTTTGCAACTGCACATGGGGACAAAGATCGTACTTTTTGGAGAAATGTCCTCTGGTCTGATGAAACAAAAATAGAACTGTTTGGCCATAATGACCATCGTTATGCTTGGAGGAAAAAGGGGGATGCTTGCAAGCCGAAGAACACCATCCCAACAGTGAAGCACAGGGGTGGCAGCATCATGTTGTGGGGGTGCTTTGCTGCAGGAGGGACTGGTGCAATTCACAAAATAGATGGCATCATAAGGCAGGAAAATTATGTGGATATATTGAAGCAACGTCTCAAGACATCAGTCAGGAAGTTAAAGCTCGGTCGCAAATGGTTCTTCCAAATGGACAATGACCCCAAGCATACTTCCAAAGTTGTGGAAAAATGGCTTAAGGACAACAAAGTCAAGGTATTGGAGTGACCATCGCAAAGCCCTGACCTCAATCCTATAGAAAATTTGTGGGCAGAACTGAAAAAGCGTGTGCGAGCAAGGAGGCCTACAAACCTGATTCAGTTACACAAGCTCTGTCAGGAGGAATGGGCCAAAATTCACCCAACTTATTGTGGGAAGCTTGTGGAAGGCTACCCGAAATGTTTGACCAAAGTTAAACAATTTAATGGCAATGCTACCATATACTAATTGAGTGTATGTAAACTTCTGACCCACTGGGAATGTGATGAAAGAAATAAAAGCAGAAATAAATAATTCTCTCTACTATTATTCTGACATTTCACATTCTTAAAATAAAGTGGTGATCCTAACTGACCTAAGACAGGGAATTTTTACTAGGATTAAATGTCAGGAATTGTGAAACTGAGTTTAAATGTATTTGGCTAACGTGTATGTAAACTTCCGACTTCAACTGTATATGTCATTACCCCATTTAATACCACATTTTTTCCAGACATAAAAATATCGAAATCTTGTGTCATTATTAAGCCTTTGAAATAATCAATCAGAATTATTTTGAATATTCATGGAAAAGTAGGTGAAAAAGTGTATTTTATGGTCGGTCACAATTGTGACCGGTGGGATAATGTTTATGTATACTGAATTAACAAATTTAAACCTCTGTCACTGGCAGTCCCCAGCATTGCTACTAGAATGCCCCATCACATTCTAGTGTGACTATTTTACATATCAAAAACCCTTATACAACACCGATATGAATACTGAGAGCAAAAACAACAACCATTAATGTATTTCAACATTGTTATTTTATTGTAACAGACGTTGTAATATTGTTATTTTATTGTAAAAGACATTGTTATTTTATTGTAACATACATTGTAACATTGTTATTTTAGTGCAACATGTATTGAAACATTAATATTGTAACTTTATTGTAACATTTGAACTTGTACTTTAGTGCAATATTCATTGTAACATTGTCATTGTGACATTTTAGTGCAACCTTCACTAACAACTGTATAGCAGTCGTGTGCTTCATTCACACTGAACATAAAGGTAACATTTAGGATAGAGATAGCCTGTAGAATATGCATTCAAGTAGAGGCCTACACTGAACAAAAAAAATAAATATATATATTATACACATATATTATAGAGGTAGGCTTCAGAACCAAGTGCACAATTAGTTTGTGCATCACTATTTTGAACTACAATCAGTCAGACCTACTGTCATACAGGATGTCTTGAATCAATTGATCCGCTTTTGCAAAAACATTTCAGTCATTTTGATTGTCTTTTTCGTCAACTTTTCTTTTCTTCCTAGAGTCCGTTGTACTGTTTCTAATCCCCCTTTATCGACTTTTCTATTTTTCTTTTATTGGCTTTTTCAGCCCTTTTTCCATTCGCTCTTATCTCCTTTTCTACTGTCCATGGTATCTCTTGAAGCACTCAATGTGCAGTGGCGCTTGCATTTCTCACATGCATAGGTAGTGCGTTTGTCACAATGACGACTTCTATGGAACCGGTGCATCGTGTTGATTGGCCAGTGAGAAGCTTTATCATATCTTGCCTGATCTTCAACAGTAGCAGCCAGTAAAGATCTCCTTCCGTGGCTCAGTGGTTTCGTGCCAAACTTTTGCATAAGAGACTGTGCCACTATCCATGAGAAGGTGAGCAGGTTGATGGTCCCCTCCCATAACATCTCTGTAGAAGAAATGGCTGTTTACGAGTTCACTGTTGAGAGACCATGCAAAGATGGGCCACCACCACTTCTTAGACCTGATGGAGATATGGCACCTTGAAACCTGTAGGTTGTGAAGTTCAACACCACCCATGTGCTCATTGTATCGGTTGATGCATTTTGGTTGTGGGACTTTGCCAAAAGGCACGTCTCTCTTTGTTCCATCTCTTGACCGAGGTATCACTGTATTTCTCCTCCATGTTTTTTTCCACTGTGACAATGTTATTGTCTTTCTAACGGACCAACCTTGTCTCCTTGGGTCAGAACCTCAGAGGTTCCCCGGGGTAACTTCATGAAGTCCTTCTGTGGCTTGAATGGGACATCAAAAAGACGATTTTGCCTCATCGTTCCAGAGCTCCCATATTCTCTTTTTGTCATTTCATTGAGGAGTGCAAGCGAAGTGAAGAGGTTGTCATGAAGGAACTTGCAGCCTTGAGGCACCTGAGATTGCTCTGCAACACCAAGAACGACACTGGGTCCATGACCCAACCCAGTCTCAGGGAGGAGAGTGTGGGGTGGTGAGGAGTAGGTCATCATCACTGATAACGTTGTCCCTGTCATGATCAGTTTGCATAGGTTCAGCATATACGTTCAACAGCCTGGCTGGCAAATGGCCTGTCTCCCCCTCATAGTCAATATCTGACCCATCGCTATCACAATCGCTGAGGGATAACTGCAATGTTGCATGCCTTGTCTGAGCAGTCACCTAGATCCAACATATCCAGAACTTGACTCAAAGTGAAACTAAAAGAAAGAACAGAGTAGAAAGGTAGAACAAGAACTATGTCTGTGTATAAGTATGTGTACTGTATACCTGGATGCACTGTGTTATCCCGCCGGTCACTATTGTTGCCGTCAACATGTTTACTCATTCTAGTTTTTATTTACATTTATTTCACCTTTATTTAACCAGGTAGGCTAGTTGAGAACAAGTTCTCATTTACAACTGCGAACTGGCCAAGATAAAAAAAAGCAGTGTGACACAGACAACAAAACAGAGTTACACATGGAGTAAACAATAAACAAGCCAATAACACAATAAACAGGTCAATGACACAGTAGAAAAAAGAAAGTCTATATACAGTGTGCAAAATGCATGAGGAGGTAGGCTATAAATAGGCCACAGGAGCAAATAATTACAATTTAATTAAGATTAACACTGGAGTGATAAATGAGCAGATGATGACGTGCAAGTAGAGATACTGGTGTGCAAAAGAGCAGAAAAGTAAATGAAATAAAAACAGTATGGGGATGAGGTAGGTAGATTGGGTGGGCTATTTTACAGATGGACTATGTACAGCTGCAGCGATCGTTTAGCTGCTCCGATAGTTGGTGAGGGAAATAAAAGTCTCCAACTTCAGCGATTTTTGCAATTCGTTCCAGTCACTGGCAGCAGAGAACTGGAAGGAAAGGCGGCCAAATGAGGTGTTGGCTTTGGGGATGATCAGTGAGATATACCTGCTGGAACGTGTGCTACGGGTGGGTGTTGTTATCGTGACCAGTGAACTGAGATAAGGCAGAGCTTTACCTAGCATAGACTATGACCACACTGAACAAAATTTAGTAATTGCAAATGCATATATCAATACTAAACACCTTAAAGATGATGGGAACCAAACATCTTTGTCCTATCTTAATGTTAACATACTTTACTAACCTTTTGTTTGGGAGCTTTGATGTAGCCATCCTCTTCTCATGTTGCAACCAGGAAGTAAACAGCTCTGGTCATGTGACAATTTACACTAAACATGTGACACTGCACATCTTTCATTGAGACCCTTTATTATTTCAATATTTGCTGGAAATGCATTGATACATCATTCAGTAACATTTTTAGAGCCTTATAACTGGAAACGTTTTTTGATGGAATTAAATAGGTTAACTATGTTATCCCTAGTTCCAATTCAAACATTGTGTATTATAACGTGTAAAACAACAGACGGTAGAGTCTGTTAATCATGTAGCCTATTTAGAAATATTTCGCTTTGTTTAAAATGACGACCTGTTCTACTGGTGCACCGGTAAATTCATGGCTTTACCCACAGGTTTCACACCTTTTCTTATTTGCAGTGTAAATAAATAGCACTTATTTTTGCACCTGATGTACTGGCTTCGGCTCCACACCAACTAAATATTTTTTATTTAACCTTTATTTATAGGCAAGTCAGTTAACACATTCTGATTTACAATGACGGCCTACACCGTCCAAACCCGGACGACGCTGGGCCAATTGTGCGCAGCTCTATGAGACTCCCAGTCAAGGCAGATTGTGATACAGCCTGGATTCGAAACAGGGTGTCTGTAGTGACCCCTCTAGCACTGAGATGCAGTGCCTTAGACCGCTGAACCACTTGGGGGCCCCAGGCTACCGGGTTCGCTATCTTATCAGACTCTAAATGACCAGATCATTCATTACCAGAGTGAAAATTCAAATGTAGCTACACTGGAGTTTTGGACTAATCCAATTTAACACCCAATAGAAGTTTCTAATATTTAGTAATGGAATATCGGTGATTAAGAAATCAGGGTTTAAATGGGTGTCACTCAGCTAAAACTTGACAGATAAACTCTCTCGCCAAGACAGATAGATTTCCTTGATCGTTTTCAGTCCCAAATTAGTGCTACGTTCCAGCCTAGAACGCAGGGACACCATGAAGGGCAAGACATCCTTCAACAACATGAACATTCTAATCTGAAATGACTGGAGCGTCTCATTAAATGACCATGGTTTACGTCCCAATTGGCAGTGCACTAGCCTATACTTTTGCCCTCTGGCGCGGTTCAAAGATACTGCGTTTATTGGGATTAGGGTGACATTTTGAACGTTCTCCACAAAACTGGAATATTCATTGCACTCATGCTTTGCAAAAAATGGTCAGTGTTGTTTTTTTGTCTGTTTGAGCTGGGGAGGAAACATCCAAAATATTGATCCAACAAGCTCATTTAAAGAAGGCCGACTCAACAGTAAGTCTACTCTACCAGATGATCATTGTAGGGTATCTATCTGTCTGATGTGGTCTGTCTCTCTGTTGGCAACTTCGTATCCACTGTATCGCCCCTTCCGTGATGTCAATAGAAGCACATGGTCCGTGTTTGTTGCAGGAAGTGAAGATGGCGGACCAGTCGTTGCTATCTGTGTCTGCTCTCGGGTGGTCGATTTTCGCCCTTGTATTTTTGGTAAGCACACTCAAGTCGCTGCAGAATCTCGAAATATTACCCTGTATATGTACTGGATGACTTTCCTTTGGCCACAGTTGTCTTTGTCACGCTCAGTTCGCTACAGCTTTACGTAGCTAGCAATCTAGCTAGCTAACGTTAGCTAGTTTGACAGCTGTCATGGCTTAGTTGGCTAACGTTGTAGCTGTCTAGCTAACTCAGAGTTTAGCTAACCTGCCTCTAATAGCCTCGCTAATACCATATAAATAGCTAACTGTTGTAGCTAATTAATTCGTTTACAGTGTAATAGTGAATAATTGTTGTTGTCATGTTCGTATCTATTAGTTTTACCAAGCAACGATAGCTAGTATACAGTAGTTTGCATTAAGTTAGCTAGTTGCTAACAGGTAGCTATTGGATTATGCCTGCTTCTAAGTTAAATGTCAAAGTTTAACTTGAAGTATACTTCTCCTCCCTTATTTGTAAAGAAGAATTTAGCTAACTAACTACATGCATTATCAATTGTTAGTTAGTTGGCTAGTTAGCCTACACAATGTCACATGACTGCAGACAGCTACATTTACAGAGGGGCTGCTGAGCCTGCCTGCTACAGTAATTTCCGTTTTCATATCAGTCAGGAAGGCTTTGTACCTAGCTAGTGATTATAATAGCCAATATATCTTAGAGGAATTTGTTTTCTTTTAGCTAACATGCTGAAACACCAGATTGGTCTCTGAATTGCTCCCCTCTCTATTTAGTATGCAACGCAATCCTCTCAATGGGTCTTAGTTTAGATGCAAAGCTTGTGTCATTACCTGGCAAAACACGCAGGCATGTGCTAGTGTTAATTGATCCGGTCTCTGGATGGCATCCCTTCAGGATCTGAGCAGCCAATGGGCTTTAGCAGTGTCCTCACAGTTTAGGACTAGGCAACATGTGTGCCTGGAATACAACCTTGTGATTCTGGAGCTCCAGAACAATTGTGTGCCCTATGTGTGTCCCCCAAATAACATCCTGTTCCCTATGTGTGTCCCCCAAATAACATCCTGTGCCCTATGTGTGTCCCAAATAACATCCTGTTCCCTATGTGTGTCCCAAATAACATCCTGTTCCCTATGTGTGTCCCCCAAATAACATCCTGTTCCCTATGTGTGTCCCAAATAACATCCTGTTCCCTATGTGTGTCCCCCAAATAACATCCTGTGCCCTGTGTGTGTCCCAAATAACACCCTGTTCCCTGTGTGTCCCAAATAACATCCTGTTCCCTATGTGTGTGTCCCAAATATCATCCTGTGCCCTATGTGTGTGTCCCAAATAACACCCTGTTCCCTATGTGTGTCCCAAATAACATCCTGTTCCCTATGTGTGTCCCCCAAATAACATCCTGTTCCCTATGTGTGTGTCCCAAATAACATCCTGTTCCCTATGTGTGTCCCCCAAATAACACCCTGTGCCCTGTGTGTCCCAAATAACATCCTGTTCCCTATGTGTGTCCCAAATAACATCCTGTTCCCTATGTGTGTCCCCAATAACATCCTGTTCCCTATGTGTGTGTCCCAAATAACATCCTGTGCCCTATGTGTGTCCCCAATAACATCCTGTTCCCTATGTGTGTCCCCCAAATAACATCCTGTGCCCTGTGTGTCCCCAATAACATCCTGTTCCCTATGTGTGTCCCAAATAACATCCTGTGCCCTATGTGTGTCCCCCAAATAACATCCTGTTCCCTATGTGTGTGTCCCAAATAACATCCTGTGCCCTATGTGTGTCCCAAATAACATCCTGTGCCCTATGTGTGTGTCCCCCAAATAACATCCTGTGCCCTATGTGTGTGTCCCACAAATAACATCCTGTTCCCTAAGTGTGTCCCAAATAACACCCTGTTCCCTGTGTGTCCCAAATAACATCCTGTTCCCTATGTGTGTCCCCCAAATAACACCCTGTTCCCTATGTGTGTCCCAAATAACATCCTGTTCCCTCTGTGTGTCCCAAATAACATCCTGTGCCCTATGTGTGTCCCAAATAACATCCTGTGCCCTCTGTGTGTCCCAAATAACATCCTGTTCCCTATGTGTGTGTCCCAAATAACATCCTGTTCCCTATGTGTGTCCCAAATAACATCCTGTTCCCTATGTGTGTCCCAAATAACATCCTGTGCCCTATGTGTGTCCCCCAAATAACATCCTGTGCCCTATGTGTGTGTCCCAAATAACATCCTGTTCCCTATGTGTGTCCCAAATAACATCCTGTTCCCTATGTGTCCCAAATAACATCCTGTTCCCTGTGTGTGTCCCCCAAATAACATCCTGTGCCCTATGTGTGTGTCCCAAATAACATCCTGTGCCCTATGTGTGTGTCCCAAATAACATCCTGTTCCCTTTGTGTCCCAAATAACATCCTGTTCCCTATGTGTGTCCCAAATAACATCCTGTTCCCTATGTGTGTCCCCCAAATAACATCCTGTGCCCTATGTGTGTGTCCCAAATAACATCCTGTTCCCTGTGTGTCCCAAATAACATCCTGTTCCCTGTGTATGTCCCAAATAACATCCTGTTCCCTATGTGTGTCCCCCAAATAACATCCTGTTCCCTATGTGTGTCCCCCAAATAACATCCTGTGCCCTATGTGTGTGTCCCAAATAACATCCTGTTCCCTGTGTGTCCCAAATAACATCCTGTTCCCTATGTGTGTCCCAAATAACATCCTGTGCCCTATGTGTGTCCCCCAAATAACATCCTGTTCCCTATGTGTGTCCCCCAAATAACATCCTGTGCCCTATGTGTCCCAAATAACATCCTGTTCCCTATGTGTCCCAAATAACATCCTGTGCCCTATGTGTGTGTCCCCCAAATAACATCCTGTGCCCTATGTGTGTGTCCCCCAAATAACATCCTGTGCCCTATGTGTGTGTCCCAAATAACATCCTGTGCCCTATGTGTGTGTCCCAAATAACATCCTGTGCCCTATGTGTGTGTCCCAAATAACATCCTGTTCCCTGTGTGTGTGTCCCAAATAACATCCTGTTCCCTATATGTGTCCCAAATAACATCCTGTGCCCTATGTGTGTGTCCCCCAAATAACATCCTGTGCCCTATGTGTGTGTCCCAAATAACATCCTGTGCCCTGTGTGTGTCCCAAATAACATCCTGTGCCCTATGTGTGTGTCCCAAATAACATCCTGTGCCCTATGTGTGTCCCCCAAATAACATCCTGTTCCCTGTGTGTCCCAAATAACATCCTGTTCCCTATGTGTGTCCCAAATAACATCCTGTGCCCTATGTGTGTCCCCCAAATAACATCCTGTGCCCTATGTGTGTCCCAAATAACATCCTGTGCCCTATGTGTGTCCCCCAAATAACATCATGTTCCCTATGTGTGTGTCCCAAATAACAGCCTGTTCCCTATGTGTGTCCCAAATAACATCCTGTGCCCTATGTGTGTCCCCCAAATAACATCCTGTGCCCTATGTGTCCCCCAAATAACATCCTGTTCCCTATGTGTGTCCCAAATAACATCCTGTGCCCTATGTGTGTCCCCCAAATAACATCCTGTGCCCTATGTGTCCCCCAAATAACATCCTGTTCCCTGTGTGTCCCAAATAACATCCTGTGCCCTATGTGTGTGTGTCCCAAATAACATCCTGTGCCCTATGTGTCCCCCAAATAACATCCTGTTCCCTGTGTGTCCCAAATAACATCCTGTGCCCTGTGTGTGTCCCCCAAATAACATCCTGTTCCCTATGTGTGTTCCCCAAATAACATCCTGTTCCCTATGTGTGTCCCAAATAACATCCTGTTCCCTATGTGTGTGTTCCCAATAACATCCTGTTCCCTATGTGTGTCCCCCAAATAACATCCTGTTCCCTATGTGTGTGTCCCAAATAACATCCTGTTCCCTGTGTGTCCCAAATAACATCCTGTTCCCTGTGTGTCCCAAATAACATCCTGTTCCCTATGTGTGTCCCCCAAATAACATCCTGTTCCCTATGTGTGTCCCCCAAATAACATCCTGTGCCCTGTGTGTGTCCCAAATAACATCCTGTTCCCTATGTGTGTCCCCCAAATAACACCCTGTTCCCTATGTGTCCCCCAAATAACATCCTGTTCCCTATGTGTGTCCCCCAAATAACATCCTGTTCCCTATGTGTGTCCCCCAAATAACATCCTGTTCCCTATGTGTGTCCCCCAAATAACATCCTGTTCCCTATGTGTGTCCCCCAAATAACATCCTGTGCCCTATGTGTGTGTCCCCCAAATAACATCCTGTGCCCTATGTGTGTGTCCCCCAAATAACATCCTGTGCCCTATGTGTGTGTCCCCCAAATAACATCCTGTGCCCTATGTGTGTGTCCCAAATAACATCCTGTGCCCTATGTGTGTGTCCCAAATAACATCCTGTTCCCTGTGTGTGTGTCCCAAATAACATCCTGTTCCCTATATGTGTCCCAAATAACATCCTGTGCCCTATGTGTGTGTCCCCCAAATAACATCCTGTGCCCTATGTGTGTGTCCCAAATAACATCCTGTGCCCTGTGTGTGTCCCAAATAACATCCTGTGCCCTATGTGTGTCCCCCAAATAACATCCTGTTCCCTATGTGTGTCCCCCAAATAACATCCTGTGCCCTATGTGTGTGTCCCAAATAACATCCTGTGCCCTATGTGTGTGTCCCAAATAACATCCTGTGCCCTATGTGTGTCCCCCAAATAACATCCTGTTCCCTGTGTGTCCCAAATAACATCCTGTGCCCTATGTGTGTGTCCCAAATAACATCCTGTGCCCTATGTGTGTGTCCCAAATAACATCCTGTGCCCTATGTGTGTCCCCCAAATAACATCATGTTCCCTATGTGTGTGTCCCAAATAACAGCCTGTTCCCTATGTGTGTCCCAAATAACATCCTGTGCCCTATGTGTGTCCCCCAAATAACATCCTGTGCCCTATGTGTGTCCCCCAAATAACATCATGTGCCCTATGTGTCCCCCAAATAACATCCTGTTCCCTGTGTGTCCCAAATAACATCCTGTGCCCTATGTGTGTCCCCCAAATAACATCCTGTGCCCTATGTGTCCCCCAAATAACATCCTGTTCCCTATGTGTGTCCCAAATAACATCCTGTGCCCTATGTGTGTGTCCCCCAAATAACATCCTGTTCCCTATGTGTCCCCCAAATAACATCCTGTTCCCTGTGTGTCCCAAATAACATCCTGTGCCCTGTGTGTGTCCCCCAAATAACATCCTGTTCCCTATGTGTGTCCCCCAAATAACATCCTGTTCCCTATGTGTGTCCCAAATAACATCCTGTTCCCTATGTGTGTGTCCCCAATAACATCCTGTTCCCTATGTGTGTCCCCCAAATAACATCCTGTTCCCTATGTGTGTGTCCCAAATAACATCCTGTTCCCTGTGTGTCCCAAATAACACCCTGTTCCCTATGTGTGTCCCCCAAATAACACCCTGTTCCCTATGTGTGTCCCCAATAACATCCTGTTCCCTATGTGTGTCCCCCAAATAACATCCTGTGCCCTATGTGTGTCCCAAATAACATCCTGTTCCCTATGTGTGTCCCCCAAATAACACCCTGTTCCCTATGTGTCCCCCAAATAACATCCTGTTCCCTATGTGTGTCCCCCAAATAACATCCTGTTCCCTATGTGTGTCCCCCAAATAACATCCTGTTCCCTATGTGTGTCCCCCAAATAGCATCCTGTTCCCTGTGTGTCCCAAATAACATCCTGTTCCCTATGTGTGTCCCCCAAATAACATCCTGTTCCCTATGTGTGTCCCCCAAATAACATCCTGTTCCCTATGTGTGTCCCCCAAATAGCATCCTGTTCCCTATGTGTGTCCCAAATAACATCCTGTTCCCTATGTGTGTCCCCCAAATAACATCCTGTTCCCTATGTGTGTCCCCCAAATAACATCCTGTTCCCTATGTGTGTCCCCCAAATAGCATCCTGTTCCCTATGTGTGTCCCAAATAACATCCTGTTCCCTGTGTGTGTCCCAAATAACATCCTGTTCCCTGTGTGTGTGTCCCAAATAACATCCTGTTCCCTGTGTGTGTGTCCCAAATAACATCCTGTTCCCTATGTGTGTCCCCCAAATAACATCCTGTGCCCTATGTGTGTCCCAAATAACATCCTGTGCCCTATGTGTGTGTCCCAAATAACATCCTGTGCCCTATGTGTGTGTCCCAAATAACATCCTGTTCCCTGTGTGTCCCAAATAACATCCTGTTCCCTGTGTGTCCCAAATAACATCCTGTGCCCTATGTGTGTCCCCCAAATAACATCCTGTGCCCTATGTGTGTGTCCCAAATAACATCCTGTGCCCTATGTGTGTCCCCCAAATAACATCATGTGCCCTATGTGTGTCCCCCAAATAACAGCCTGTTCCCTATGTGTGTCCCAAATAACATCCTGTGCCCTATGTGTGTCCCCCAAATAACATCCTGTGCCCTATGTGTGTCCCCCAAATAACATCCTGTGCCCTATGTGTGTCCCCCAAATAACATCCTGTGCCCTGTGTGTCCCAAATAACATCCTGTGCCCTATGTGTGTCCCCCAAATAACATCCTGTGCCCTATGTGTCCCCCAAATAACATCCTGTTCCCTGTGTGTCCCAAATAACATCCTGTGCCCTATGTGTGTCCCCCAAATAACATCCTGTGCCCTATGTGTCCCCCAAATAACATCCTGTGCCCTATGTGTCCCCCAAATAACATCCTGTTCCCTGTGTGTCCCAAATAACATCCTGTGCCCTATGTGTGTCCCCCAAATAACATCCTGTGCCCTATGTGTCCCCCAAATAACATCCTGTTCCCTGTGTGTCCCAAATAACATCCTGTGCCCTATGTGTGTGTCCCCCAAATAACATCCTGTTCCCTATGTGTCCCCCAAATAACATCCTGTTCCCTGTGTGTCCCAAATAACATCCTGTGCCCTGTGTGTGTCCCCCAAATAACATCCTGTTCCCTATGTGTGTTCCCCAAATAACATCCTGTTCCCTATGTGTGTCCCAAATAACATCCTGTTCCCTATGTGTGTGTTCCCAATAACATCCTGTTCCCTATGTGTGTCCCCCAAATAACATCCTGTTCCCTATGTGTGTGTCCCAAATAACATCCTGTTCCCTGTGTGTCCCAAATAACATCCTGTTCCCTATGTGTGTCCCCCAAATAACATCCTGTTCCCTATGTGTGTCCCCCAAATAACATCCTGTGCCCTATGTGTGTCCCAAATAACATCCTGTTCCCTATGTGTGTCCCCCAAATAACACCCTGTTCCCTATGTGTCCCCCAAATAACATCCTGTTCCCTATGTGTGTCCCCCAAATAACATCCTGTTCCCTATGTGTGTCCCCCAAATAACATCCTGTTCCCTATGTGTGTCCCCCAAATAACATCCTGTTCCCTATGTGTGTCCCCCAAATAACATCCTGTTCCCTATGTGTGTCCCCCAAATAACATCCTGTGCCCTATGTGTCCCAAATAACATCCTGTTCCCTATGTGTCCCAAATAACATCCTGTGCCCTATGTGTGTGTCCCCCAAATAACATCCTGTGCCCTATGTGTGTGTCCCCCAAATAACATCCTGTGCCCTATGTGTGTGTCCCAAATAACATCCTGTGCCCTATGTGTGTGTCCCAAATAACATCCTGTTCCCTGTGTGTGTGTCCCAAATAACATCCTGTTCCCTATATGTGTCCCAAATAACATCCTGTGCCCTATGTGTGTGTCCCCCAAATAACATCCTGTGCCCTATGTGTGTGTCCCAAATAACATCCTGTGCCCTGTGTGTGTCCCAAATAACATCCTGTGCCCTATGTGTGTCCCCCAAATAACATCCTGTGCCCTATGTGTGTCCCCCAAATAACATCCTGTTCCCTGTGTGTCCCAAATAACATCCTGTTCCCTATGTGTGTCCCAAATAACATCCTGTGCCCTATGTGTGTCCCCCAAATAACATCCTGTGCCCTATGTGTGTGTCCCAAATAACATCCTGTGCCCTATGTGTGTCCCCCAAATAACATCATGTTCCCTATGTGTGTGTCCCAAATAACAGCCTGTTCCCTATGTGTGTCCCAAATAACATCCTGTGCCCTATGTGTGTCCCCCAAATAACATCCTGTGCCCTATGTGTGTCCCCCAAATAACATCCTGTGCCCTATGTGTCCCCCAAATAACATCCTGTTCCCTGTGTGTCCCAAATAACATCCTGTGCCCTATGTGTGTCCCCCAAATAACATCCTGTGCCCTATGTGTCCCCCAAATAACATCCTGTTCCCTATGTGTGTCCCAAATAACATCCTGTGCCCTATGTGTGTGTCCCCCAAATAACATCCTGTTCCCTATGTGTCCCCCAAATAACATCCTGTTCCCTGTGTGTCCCAAATAACATCCTGTGCCCTGTGTGTGTCCCCCAAATAACATCCTGTTCCCTATGTGTGTCCCCCAAATAACATCCTGTTCCCTATGTGTGTCCCAAATAACATCCTGTTCCCTATGTGTGTGTCCCCAATAACATCCTGTTCCCTATGTGTGTCCCCCAAATAACATCCTGTTCCCTATGTGTGTGTCCCAAATAACATCCTGTTCCCTGTGTGTCCCAAATAACATCCTGTTCCCTATGTGTGTCCCCCAAATAACACCCTGTGCCCTATGTGTGTCCCCAATAACATCCTGTTCCCTATGTGTGTCCCCCAAATAACATCCTGTGCCCTATGTGTGTCCCAAATAACATCCTGTTCCCTATGTGTGTCCCCCAAATAACACCCTGTTCCCTATGTGTCCCCCAAATAACATCCTGTTCCCTATGTGTGTCCCCCAAATAACATCCTGTTCCCTATGTGTGTCCCCCAAATAACATCCTGTTCCCTATGTGTGTCCCCCAAATAGCATCCTGTTCCCTGTGTGTCCCAAATAACATCCTGTTCCCTATGTGTGTCCCCCAAATAACATCCTGTTCCCTATGTGTGTCCCCCAAATAACATCCTGTTCCCTATGTGTGTCCCCCAAATAGCATCCTGTTCCCTATGTGTGTCCCAAATAACATCCTGTTCCCTATGTGTGTGTCCCAAATAACATCCTGTTCCCTATGTGTGTCCCCCAAATAACATCCTGTTCCCTATGTGTGTCCCCCAAATAGCATCCTGTTCCCTATGTGTGTCCCAAATAACATCCTGTTCCCTGTGTGTGTCCCAAATAACATCCTGTTCCCTGTGTGTGTGTCCCAAATAACATCCTGTTCCCTGTGTGTGTGTCCCAAATAACATCCTGTTCCCTATGTGTGTCCCCCAAATAACATCCTGTGCCCTATGTGTGTCCCAAATAACATCCTGTGCCCTATGTGTGTCCCAAATAACATCCTGTTCCCTATGTGTGTCCCCCAAATAACATCCTGTGCCCTATGTGTGTGTCCCAAATAACATCCTTTTCCCTATGTGTGTCCCCCAAATAACATCCTGTGCCCTATGTGTGTCCCCCAAATAACACCCTGTTCCCTATGTGTGTCCCAAATAACATCCTGTTCCCTATGTGTGTCCCAAATAACATCCTGTTCCCTATGTGTCCCCCCCAAATAACATCCTGTTCCCTGTGTGTCCCAAATAACATCCTGTTCCCTATGTGTGTCCCCCAAATAACATCCTGTGCCCTGTGTGTGTCCCAAATAACATCCTGTTCCCTATGTGTGTCCCCCAAAATAACATCCTGTGCCCTATGTGTGTCCCAAATAGCATCCTGTGCCCTGTGTGTGTCCCCCAAATAACATCCTGTGCCCTATGTGTGTCCCCCAAATAACATCCTGTGCCCTGTGTGTGTGTCCCAAATAACATCCTGTTCCCTATGTGTGTCCCCCAAATAACATCCTGTTCCCTATGTGTGTCCCCCAAATAACATCCTGTGCCCTATGTGTGTCCCCCAAATAACATCCTGTTCCCTGTGTGTGTCCCCCAAATAACATCCTGTTCCCTGTGTGTGTCCCCCAAATAACATCCTGTGCCCTGTGTGTGTCCCCCAAATAACATCCTGTTCCCTATGTGTCCCAAATAGCATCCTGTGCCCTGTGTGTGTCCCCCAAATAACATCCTGTGCCCTGTGTGTGTCCCAAATAACATCCTGTTCCCTATGTGTGTGTCCCAAATAACATCCTGTTCCCTATGTGTGTCCCCCAAATAACATCCTGTTCCCTGTGTGTCCCAAATAACATCATGTGCCCTATGTGTGTCCCCCAAATAACATCCTGTGCCCTATGTGTGTCCCCCAAATAACATCCTGTGCCCTATGTGTGTCCCAAATAACATCCTGTGCCCTATGTGTGTCCCAAATAACATCCTGTTCCCTATGTGTGTCCCCCAAATAACATCCTGTTCCCTATGTGTCCCATATAACATCCTGTGCCCTATGTGTGTCCCAAATAACATACTGTTCCCTATGTGTGTCCCCCAAATAACATCCTGTTCCCTATGTGTGTTCCCCAAATAACATCCTGTTCCCTATATGTGTCCCAAATAACATCCTGTGCCCTATGTGTGTCCCCCAAATAACATCCTGTTCCCTATGTGTGTCCCCCAAATAACATCCTGTTCCCTATGTGTGTCCCCCAAATAACATCCTGTTCCCTATGTGTCCCAAATAACATCCTGTGCCCTGTGTGTGTGTCCCAAATAGCATCCTGTGCCCTGTGTGTGTGTCCCAAATAACATCCTGTTCCCTATGTGTGTCCCCCAAATAACATCATGTGCCCTGTGTGTCCCCCAAATAACATCCTGTGCCCTGTGTGTCCCCCAAATAACATCCTGTGCCCTATGTGTGTGTCCCAAATAACATCCTGTTCCCTATGTGTGTCCCCCAAATAACATCCTGTGCCCTATGTGTGTCCCAAATAACATCCTGTTCCCTATGTGTGTCCCCCAAATAACATCCTGTGCCCTATGTGTGTGTCCCAAATAACATCCTGTTCCCTATGTGTGTCCCCCAAATAACATCCTGTGCCCTATGTGTGTCCCAAATAACATCCTGTGCCCTATGTGTGTCCCCCAAATAACATCCTGTGCCCTATGTGTGTCCCCCAAATAACATCCTGTGCCCTGTGTGTCCCCCAAATAACATCCTGTTCCCTATGTGTGTCCCCCAAATAACACCCTGTTCCCTATGTGTCCCAAATAACATCCTGTTCCCTATGTGTGTCCCCCAAATAACATCCTGTTCCCTATGTGTGTGTCCCAAATAACATCCTGTTCCCTATGTGTGTCCCCCAAATAACATCCTGTTCCCTGTGTGTCCCCAATAACATCCTGTTCCCTATGTGTGTCCCCCAAATAACATCCTGTGCCCTATGTGTGTCCCAAATAACATCCTGTGCCCTGTGTGTCCCCAATAACATCCTGTTCCCTATGTGTGTCCCCCAAATAACATCCTGTGCCCTGTGTGTCCCCAATAACATCCTGTTCCCTATGTGTGTCCCAAATAACATCCTGTGCCCTATGTGTGTCCCCCAAATAACATCCTGTTCCCTATGTGTGTGTCCCAAATAACATCCTGTTCCCTATGTGTGTCCCAAATAACATCCTGTGCCCTATGTGTGTGTCCCCCAAATAACATCCTGTGCCCTATGTGTGTGTCCCCCAAATAACATCCTGTTCCCTAAGTGTGTCCCAAATAACACCCTGTTCCCTGTGTGTCCCAAATAACATCCTGTTCCCTATGTGTGTCCCCCAAATAACACCCTGTTCCCTATGTGTGTCCCAAATAACATCCTGTGCCCTATGTGTGTCCCAAATAACATCCTGTGCCCTATGTGTGTCCCAAATAACATCCTGTTCCCTATGTGTGTGTCCCAAATAACATCCTGTTCCCTATGTGTGTCCCAAATAACATCCTGTTCCCTATGTGTGTCCCAAATAACATCCTGTGCCCTATGTGTGTCCCAAATAACATCCTGTTCCCTAAGTGTGTCCCAAATAACATCCTGTTCCCTGTGTGTCCCAAATAACATCCTGTTCCCTATGTGTGTCCCAAATAACATCCTGTTCCCTATGTGTGTCCCAAATAACATCCTGTTCCCTATGTGTGTGTCCCAAATAACATCCTGTTCCCTATGTGTGTCCCCCAAATAACATCCTGTTCCCTATGTGTGTCCCAAATAACATCCTGTGCCCTATGTGTGTCCCAAATAACATCCTGTTCCCTATGTGTGTCCCAAATAACATCCTGTTCCCTATGTGTGTCCCAAATAACATCCTGTTCCCTATGTGTGTCCCCCAAATAACATCCTGTGCCCTATGTGTGTCCCAAATAACATCCTGTGCCCTATCTGTGTCCCAAATAACATCCTGTTCCCTATATGTGTCCCAAATAACATCCTGTTCCCTATGTGTGTGTCCCCCAAATAACATCCTGTTCCCTATGTGTGTCCCAAATAACATCCTGTTCCCTATGTGTGTCCCAAATAACATCCTGTGCCCTATGTGTGTGTCCCCCAAATAACATCCTGTTCCCTATGTGTGTCCCCCAAATAACATCCTGTGCCCTATGTGTGTCCCAAATAACATCCTGTTCCCTATGTGTGTCCCCAAATAACATCCTGTTCCTGTGGTATTC